>NC_048409.1:2205210-2273035 GCF_013103735.1 Etheostoma cragini | reverse complement strand
GCTTTAGAAATAGCTCAATTGATGACTGAGTTTGTTAATGTTTAATACGTGCCTTGGATTGCAGATTGACTTAAAAGCAGATGATCTCTCATCTTCGCATCTGTGAAAGATCGCTAAAATATTCATTAAGTGTAAAAAGAGATTATATTGATTGATTATGCAGGAGTAATATGCTTTGGTTGAGGAAAAAAATGCCTGTCAGCTGTAGATACAGGATGTGGTCCAACGTGAAGAGCAAAGCCGTTTGTGTGTGTTTGATAATGAGCGCCTGTCAGCATTCGAGAATGAGTTTCCATTGTACAGGAGGTCTCAGAGGGCTCCAGTTCACAGTTCACACTGATGCTTTCATCTGTCTATCACAGACAAAGATTAGAAAATATCAAAAGGTCTCCGTGTCTCATCCTGTCGGGGCGTAACAGCAAAACTTCAGGGGTGACATGAGGATAGATGTTCAGTTCAGGGCTGAGTTTTTCTGACTCGTGAGATAAATTTTGGAATCAGACACACGATCCCGTCATCAACGCAGGGACCTTTTTTTCTCCTTCACACATGGGCTAAATTATGAATACGCTGTTATTTGTTTACTCTGTGTTGGACTGAGAGCTGTGCATTATTCATCTGCTCTGACAGGAGAGACAGCAGAGCAGGACGCAGGCATGGGAAAACATTCAAATGGAGTGCAGACTAACAAGGACGTTGCCAGGGACTTGAGCAGTCATGCACATGCGAACGCAATAATCGACTTTCTCTCAATGAGCTTGTTAGCAGTCAACTCTCTACAAGAAGATATGATCCACTCAAGAAAACAAGTCTTAATGATTTCCAAGATGAAATTGTGTTTCTTTTGAGGACAGTGGTCATGTGTCTGTGGGTCAGATTTACAGTCCTTGTTATGAGTACATCAGACAGACAGAGCTCCTAAAGCTAATTTGGTTTGTTCCTTTCTTTTTAGTCCTGAGAGATGATTTCCGGCAGGCCCCGAGCGATGTGGTGGTGGCTGCCGGTGAGCCTGCAGTGTTGGAGTGTGTGCCTCCACGTGGTCACCCTGAGCCAACCGTGTCCTGGAAACGCAACAACGTCCGAGTCGCCGCCAAGGATGAACGCATGTCTGTGAGTTCAACATGAACACTGAACAAGCACTGAGTCAAGCTCTCATTACAAATTAAATAGGAAAAACAAACACAGCTATTTAAAATATTCATCTCTCCATGTTTTACAGCCGACCTTCCGTCAAGTTTCAATCTAAATCTGGTGAACATTTTAATCACATTAATATCACATTTAATCACAATTAATTCCAATTTTGTGTGAATCTACAACTGAAACTAGTCCCCAAACTATTCATTATGCCCAGCTGTTTTTATTATTATTATTAATTAATCAGCCTTATTTTAATAAAAGTATGTCACGTTAGATTAACCTTCGATGTCTTCAGTAGGAACAAATGGCCTTGTTAATCGCAATTCATTATTTATTCGTCAAATAACGTTTCCATCAGCGTTTATCGCACAAGCCGTATATCTATCAAGATAAAATCACATGAGAACAAATTTCCTCTGAGTTGATATTCATGAGATTCCATCGAAATTTACTGTTTCAAAGTGGCATTTTTTATTCAATATCACTTAATTTGGATAAAAATGTGTGGATGGAAACATAGCTAGTGACAGGATAGGCACTGCTATTTTTTTGACAATAACAAAAATATATTCAATGTTTGTCACTATTTTTTGACGTTTTTAACACTACCTAGCACTACCTTTTAAACTTTAGTTTTACAGTTGTTTTGAAATTTATGGTCAATAAACCTCATTTATGAGAAATTATACCTAATGTTTGAGTAAGAAAAGCAAAAATTTGGACTTATTCAGACTAAAATTAAAGGAATGGATGTTGACGGATAATCACAGACTGGAATATGTCAACTTTTACTCAATACTATTTCCAAACCACTTACGTTTTTCCCTCCAACTGCTAAAAAATTGAAATTTATACTTGTCAAAGAGCGTTATTTGGAATCAGTCATGTTATTTCGGGTAGTTTAAAAGAACACTGATATAGGAAAACGGGTCAATTTGACCCGGAGACAACATGAGAGTTAAATAGCTTTATAGCAACTTGTTTGGCGATGGCTTGAATGTAACGAAAGTTCATTAATATCAAGATGTTATGCACTAAAGCTTTAAAGGCTGTGATGATAACAATGAGGGGTGTAAGTAAATAAAATGTATTTTTATAGCACTTATCACAGATAGACACAACGTGATTCAGAGGCCAAAAGAAATAATTCAGTAAAACAAATCATTAATCATAAAAAAAATATCCTAATAAAACACAAGCTTAACATACAGTACATAGTAATACAATCGAGAATGTGACCAAAAAAGCCTGACTAAAAAGATGCATCTTTAGCTACTTTTTAAAGATTTTGTGACTTTTGTCTTCACCCAGGACACCGTGGAGACTTGTCTCTTTAACTGTCCCTGTACTGTTTTTCAGATGCATGGGGGCAAACTGTTGATCTCTCACACCACGAAGAGCGACGCTGGCATGTATGTTTGCGTGGGCACTAATATGGTTGGAGAGAGGGACAGTGATCCTGCAGAGCTGGTGGTGTACGGTGAGTAAAGGGCTGTGCAGCAGCATTGGGTCTTTAAAGCAACACGAGCTGTTTGATGTCTCCTGTCTTCCTGCAGAGCGCCCTGTGTTGGTGCGGAGGCCGGTGAACCAGGTGGTCATGGAGGAAGAGACTGTCGACTTCCTGTGTGAGGTCCATGGAGATCCCCCTCCCACCGTCCGATGGCGGCGGGAGGAAGGGGAGCTCCCCCGCGGGCGGTGAGTGTGACGGACATGAGCACAGCCCAATAGAGAGTCAGACTTGTGCGTTTTATGAGGCTGAATAAGAAATACAGCTCTACGAAAGACGAGTCATGCATTGGATTATTAGAATGTGACCTAGAAAACACATGTGGAGTAATTGTTATTCATAGCTTTCTATCAGCCTGCTAATATAAACTCATAAATGGATCAGACCAAAGAGGATTCATTAGATGTATATTTAGCTGAGCCTATTACATAATTAAATTAAATTTAAATAAAATTCCTATAGATACTCTATAGAGCTCATCACTTATACAGCCAACACTTTGTTGAGCTGAGGTTATAAATTAGAGGCATTCTACACTTTAGTCCTTTAATAAATTAATGCAGATGATTTTGTCATGTTTTTTGCCTCCATGCTCTGCAACAGCTCTTTAATAATTTGTCCAATTATGTTGCCCAATGCCTAAGAATAATGATGGGACAATTAAATGTAAAGCAGGTAAACCAAGAAGTAGATTATTCTTAAAACGAATAGTTCAACATTTTGTGGGATAGCTTTTGTTTTTACTGTTAGCTGAGAAGATTGATACCTCTCTAATGTCTAATGTAAGGTGTATGTAGCTACAGATAGCAGTGTGTTAGCTTAGCACAGAGACTGAATACAAGGGGAAACAGCTAATGCTAGTTAATCAGCAGACTTTGTTACCTTTGGAAAGACTAATGCCACTATCTTAGGCTTAGCTAACTATCTTCTGGCTTCAACGTCATATTTATTCATACACACATGAGTTCTTTTTTCCACTTTAAAAACAGGTAATTGTGATGACCAACTCATGCAACTCATGACGGTTTATGATATATTATGTCTTTCATCTATTCCTTGTTATCGTTTATCTCGTATTTCTTTTATCTTTTGCTTTCATGGGTTATTATGAGTCTATGAAATTAAGTTGATTATACTGGTTTGATTCATTGTATCCCTTTGCATAATCAAAGACAGCTGAATTAGTTTTTTGTATTGTGCATTTGGCATTTCAATAATTCCATCTTAACTTCATATTTAAGCCAAAACGAAAACTGCAGTTTCCCCAGAATTAAGTGAAAAATCCTTTAATGGATTTAGCTGATCTTACTTGTGTTGAAATGATTTTCTGCTGTTCTAAGACTTTTCCAGGAACTAGTGACATTAGCTGCCGCAGATAAGGCTCATTGTTCCAGTCGTTTCAGGATGTTACTTGATTTGAAAAAAAACCTCCTTCCAGGTTGATTGACAAGAAATAAATAACCTTATCTCGTTCTGCTGGCAGATTTTTTCACTTTCTGTAAATTAGTATGCTAATTTTCTTTTGGCTATGCTTCTCTGTTAGATCTTACATTATCTCTTTTTCTCACTCCCAGGTTTGAAATCCGCAACGGCAACAGCCTCCATTTGTTCCGTGTGAAAGAGCAGGATGAAGGGACGTACACCTGCACATCTGAGAACAGTGTGGGCAAGACCGAGGCCTCGGCCATGTTGCAGGTCCACGGTAAGAAACACATCATGCATATTGTATATGCGCACACTTAGACTTACTCAGGCATTCATAAAACCCCTCATGTTTATGTATACACGAACAAGGCAAAAGAATCATCCAAAAGCCGGTTCCCATTGCTTGTCCAATACTGTGTTTATATCCCTGTCCAGCGGTGGTGCCAGGAGCTTATGCTAAACCGTATGGATTACGCCCTTTGACAGATGTTTGGTAGATGTGTGCTTTAACTCAGTGCCAGAGCACTCCCAGTATTAATAAGACATGACTTCCTCACTCTCGCCTCCTCACTCGCTGCGTGTCTTGGTTTAAATAGTCTCGAACAACTTCATCCACTAATGCTTTTATCAGTGCAAATGAAATCCAAACCGAGCGGTTTTCCATTCACTCTGCGTTTTTTGTGTTTCTTTTGGCTCGTTCCCATGCTTAGGCTGCTTTTGTTTTGTAGCTGAGCATTTCATCCATCTCATTAATTTTCCATTTCTCTCCATCATGTTTCAAACCCTCTCATCATTCCAGTTGGCCCATTCCGTAAGTTCACCTTCCATCTAATTCTTCTCTAACAAAAGGCATTTTGTTTTATGCTAATTTGTTTTTGAAGCGGTGCTCTTTTCTGTATGCCATTTTAATATTCTTTTTCAAATCGACAAGCAATGCCTAATGGTGTAAATAAGTTCCTCCATTAGGCTCTGAGTGAGTGCAGCCAGGCATTAGGTAAGCCTCAGACACAGTGAATTAATGTACAACAGATTAAGGACTCCTATCAAAACACACATCTGCTGTGCAGAGATGAGTGTGTCAAGATAGTGTGACACCATGTAAATCCCTCTCTTTTTTGCAGCTACCAACTGTAGCTGCAAGGTTTTTAATTACAACTCAGTGGAAGTCTTGGTCTTCATTTGGAAACGAGAACATGATTTGACCTCAGGTTACATTGCTGACAAAAAAAACAACTACTGTTGTATTACTATTAAGGATTTTGGGTGAATACACACACCCTTTTACATACTTAATAATAATAGAGTTAATATTAAAGGGGTACTCCAGTCATTTAGACCTAACATTAGGGGAATTATATGAAACAGAGTAAAAAGATTTAAAAAAATGTCAAAATCAATGCATGAAAAGAGATCCTGAGTTGTAGTCCCTTTGAGTCCTGAGTCCAAGGAGTCCTGAGTTGTTCTCCCTTGAAGCTCTAAAAACAACTCTATCCTGCATTTCCCATAATGATTTTTTTCATTACATCTTTCATGACCAGTAATCAACCACAGATTTCTTCCATGCCCCTTTGTTTGATTCTCAAATTTACAATTTACATTTTTGGTGTCAAGCTCAGCTCAAAAAACAACCCGGATTATGTCACAGTGATGTCATCTGAGTTGTTTTTGAGTGAGTATTTGTATTTGTTATTTTCTCTGATTTGAAAAAACCCTAACCCTCATACTGCTTCTGACTGGCTAGTAGTCTTTAAATGTGCAGAATATGAGCACTTTAAAATTCAAAGAGCAATTTGTTTTTATTTTGTATTTTGGCAGAACGTTAAGCGGCAGAAAGGCAGAAATTAGTACATTTTGTTTGTTTTTTATTATCCAGTATTCGATAAAGTTATTATAAATTGCAGATAAAATGCATATTTTCCTCCTAACGTTCAGCCCTAATAAATACCCTAGTGTCAGATGCTTTTTCACCTTCGTTCAACTAGTTTATTGCTGAACCCATCCATCACATCCTGCACCCCCCTCCACCACATCTAAATTGTCAACCTGTGGAAAACCCTGAATCTTCATTTAATCGTGTATGATACTAACCAATCAGATTTGATTAAAGACATTACAGCATCTCAAGACAAGAAGATTCACAAATACAAATACACTTTAATGTTAATGAAAATGGGAGGAATAGTCAGTGTTTGGAAACATGCTCTCAGTGAGAACACTACGACACACACACAGATGACTCACATACCTAATTTTTGAGCCAAATATGTGTTTGCATGCTCTCCTGTGTGTGTGTGTGTGTGTGCATATGTGCTCACAGATTTAAAGTGAAGATGAATCCTGGCTAGAGAAGCTTCTCATCCTACGGGAAGCGTGAGCCAATTATTCAGAGGGGAGGTAGAAGGCGGTGGTCAGTCCACAGAGGATGGGATGATATGGCTAACGCAATGATCTGATCCGAGCTGGAAATTGGCAGCTCTGCCCAGACCTTTCCCAAAATAACCGAGTAAATGTCATCGGAACGCCGCTGCTGAGCGTTGCGATTATTTGTTATTTTCAGAGGACACAGAGGTGATGTCTCTCATCAAAGATGAGAAGGCAATGACAGTGTAGTGATGCATCAAAAGCTCCGAAGGTTAAAGAGGCAACTCTTAAATCTTTACTTGTTAAGGGCTGATGAGTACTTTATTAGTACAGATCAGGCTTCCAAGAAGTGGTGAAAGTAACTGAGTACAGTATATTTACTCTAAGCTGTTGATCAATCAATGCCTTTACATGCATGTGTTACTTACCGAGTTACTTTTAAGATTAACGTTTTAAATCAAACGCATGTGTATTTTACTGTAGCATCACAGTAGCAATTGTATTTTTTTACATATTTACACAAGAAGCAGATACACAGTGTTTGCAACATCAGAGGAGGCTTTTGGTTTTAAAGGATACACACATATGCTAAAATAATCAAATATCACAAATGTATCTAAAAATGATGTTATGAGTTTATAAAATTGACGTTTCCAACACTACGTAACACTAAATTATTAACTTCGGTTTTACAGTTATTTTCAAATTTATGGTCAATAAACCTCATTTATAGGAGGAAATATATAGGAAATTATACCGAATGTTTGAGTTAGAAAAGCAGAAATTAGGTATTAATTTTGATAATAATAAAAAGTATTAATCAAATATTTAGACTAAAATTAAAGGAATGGATGTTGATGGATAATCATAGACTGGAATATGGCAACTTTTACTCAATAGTATTTCAAAACCACTTCAATTTTTTTCAAATGCTATAAAATTGACACCCAAAAACTCCCCCATCTCAAAGAGCGTTGTGTGGAATCAATCATGCTATTTTGGGTGTTTACATTTGGGTAGTTTATAAAGAACACGTATATAAAAAAACGGGTCAATTTGACCCGAGGACAACCTGAGGGTTAAGAAAAAGGAAATTATACATCTTTCAACCCTGGTCAGGAGATCAGGTGCACAGTGGAAATACAGAGCAAATGCAGTGGAAAGAGTACAGCTTTTAATGGGTGGCCACACTTCTTTCCTCCTCCAGTACCACCTCAGATTGCCACAAAGCCCCGAGACCAGATTGCCAGCCAGGGGAGGAGCATCACATTCCAATGTGGCACCACAGGAAACCCCCCACCTGCCATCTTCTGGCAGAAAGAGGGCAGCCAGGTAAGAGACTGGAGCTGGGAGCAAGACATCCTCTAACGCTGAATGCTGCAGCAACATCTGCTACGCTAAATCCGGTGTTTGAATCTCTGGATGAGAACGTATTGATGATGGCTGTTTGGTTATATTTGTAAACCTTACTCATACTGTATCATATCCACAAGCAGAATTTTCACACCTTCTTTGTTTTAAAGGCGAGGACAACTCACCGCAACAATCCGATTTATTCATACTTTTTCCTCACACGTTTTTTAAGACTCTCACACTTATTAACACACATTTTTCAAATTTGGCCCTGAAATATGACTAGAGACAAAGTGTTGGAAGGCATTGTGGTATTGCGTTGGCGAGAATGTTTCTCCTGCTTGCAGCCACAGTGTAAGAGGGTCGTGATGAAGAGGGGGTGGGGGTAGAAAAGAAGAAGGAGAGGTGGTAGGATGGAAACCAGGTGTGAAAACTGCGTCTTCAGGACAAATCTGTAGACAGACACTGTTCTCTTTCCACATTGTACACAGCCATAAATACCTTGTTGCTCAACAGAAACTGGGATCAGTGACTTGGAGGAGAGGCTTCAGATGATTTTAGAGGTTTGTCAGAGAGCAAACAGGAAGTTGAGCCACAGAGTTTGTGAATATGCTTCCGTCTGCAGGATGGCTAGGGCATGGCTTGGCTGCTTGTAGAGCTTTTTGCTGTATTTGGGGGATTATCTGTAGCCTTATAACCTTAGTCCCTCCACCCAAGTCTAAGCCTCTTAGAGGAATGAAATGGATGGCTGAATGGATTGATGTGGATCCCTTCCCCCTTGTTCACATCCATCTCACTTGCAGAGAAACAGAATGGGACAGCTATAAAACGTCTGTTAACGGGCATCATCCCCAAAACACCTGTAGCCCACTCACTCATTTCTAATTGGTTACAAGATTATTATGTGCCCCTTTAAAGCTGATGGATCCGTTGCATGGGAAATGAATTGGTGAGTGGTACCCAAATGTGAAATTAGGATGTGTCAACGGTAGCCAACAAACACGGGCATGTGAATAGGGTGCAGAGTTGCCTAGCGTCCCTGTGTCCATGTTGGGACACCACTCGCTGCTGTTAGCCATATCCAGACACTTCCAGTCTTTTCGCGCATCTTTCCAATTCCAATAGTCACAAACAGACTTAATCCATACCCATCTAACAATCTATCTAGTTTCTCATATATGTACATGGACATTTACATGTCTAATTAATATATTAAAGTGAAAATATTTTTACTGTACTGGAAATCAAGGAGGTTTTATTGCATAATTCAGACTTATTAATTCATGTCATTTTATTGTGAAGGACAGAAGTACGATCCCAGTAGTTTTGACAGCGGTGATTTGACTTAATACCCCCCAAAAAAACAGCAGCGCCCAGTGTTAACAGCAAGGAGACAGGGGTGTCCGCTAAAGGTGAAGTCTAGCGCATGGCTAATTCACTGACGTCTCCATATTTTAGCCGGCTCTTGTAAAGTAAAAGCTATTTTGGCACATGAATGACATTACTATCACACCTGAATAAACATTAAACCCACATTGATTGAATGTCATACAATGTGGTTTAGGCAATTTAACCCTTTAAAATGTCCTTATGACCCAAAAGAAACTGGAAAATTCATACTTAAAAATACAACCAGGGTTTTTAATACTCAGTTTGTGGTAACACAAACAGGGTGCTACACAACAATCTCCCAGTTTGTTTCAGCCACGCTAGTGGTGACATCGATCCGTTGGTCCACCATTTTTTATTTCACTATTTCATGCCATTTTAAAGATTTAATAGACTCAATGCATTTGCTTTTTAATGTTCTCTGTCTATCTCTGTGTGTTTAGATGTTGTTGTTCCCCGGCCAGCCCCCGTTGCAGTCTGGCCGGTACTCCGTCTCCATGAGCGGAGACCTGACCATCACTGACGTCCACCCCGAGGACTCTGGTTTCTACATCTGCCAGGCCATCAGTGTAGCCGGAAGTGTGTTGACCAAGGCGCTGCTGGAGGTGGAGGGAGGTGAGACTTCAGTCCACACACTAACGTTTGAGATTTATTCTTTATTCTCTACTCAGCTAATGGGAAGAAAGCATATTAATTACTAAGTAGGTGCATAACAATATGACTCATAAAGACCAGGAAGGAACATAGTTAGAGACCCCATGCTGGATGAGCAATGCATTTTAGGTTTAATGTTCTTTCTCAGGCTGCTTGTAAAGTGCTTGTTTTTATCTTTACGCGGCATATTATGTTTCACCTACTCAGCATCTGAAGTACTCACCATTTAACTTTATAATCTTATTTTTAATAGGCCTTTTGTATGCCCTACAAATATGCTTTTCACCAATTTTCTTCACCAAATATTACTTTGCAAAACAGGTGCATGTTTAAAGTCTATTTCTTTTTTTTTGGTCTTTCCTATTATCATTTCATGTACAGTATGTTGCATGTATGTATATTGTATCCTAGTATTTCATTTATATTGATATTCTGTGCCGTGTGACTGATTTTGTTGCTGCAACACTGTAATTTCCCATTTTATTGGGATCAATGAATCTATCTATCTATCTATCTATCTATCTATCTATCTATCTATCTATCTATCTACCTATCTATCTATCTATCTATCTAACAGCAGTTACCAACAAAGTGACACAAAGCAGTATTCAGTTCCCGATTTTTCCAAAGATTTATGAGAGATACACAAGAAAACCTTCATTTTCTAAAAATGTATCTACTCTTACTTCGATGACATGAGAGTAGATAGATAGAAAGAGGCACCAGAGGAAAGGAGAAATTTAACTCAAGGTGGGTTTATGCAAATAAATCTTCAGGAAAGAAAACAGTTTATGATACCAATTAAAGCAGATGAGAGAGGCTTTACAGAATGGTATGTAACAGATTCACAACAATCAAATCGGAAGACAGACATAATATTCTGCCCATTCTCCCCTCAAACTGGTAGGTCCTTCAGGTCGTGTGCCGCCGATTATTCGCCAAGGACCGGCCAATCAGACTGTATCTCGGGGTGCGACGGCGCAGCTGCACTGCCGTGTAATCGGAGGACCCTCAGTGAAGATTTCATGGGAGAAGGATGGAGAGAGACTTCTGGGAAATAAACCTCGACTGACCTTGATGGAGAATGGCAGTTTGCAAATCACAGACATAAAGGTGTGTGTGTGTGTGTGTGTGTGTGTGTGTGTGTGTGTGTGTGTGTGTGTGTGTCATTTATTAGAAAGGGTGTGAAAAGGATGAGCTTTGCTGACAAACCAAAGGAAAAACTCACTGTGTGACTGCACACAACAGTATGAAAACTTCCTGTCTGATCTTTTTCACTTTCTCTGCAGCCTACATTGCAACATGCTTTTTTTTCCCTTTTGCATTATTAATTTTATTTTCGTTTGTAAAATTAAGGTGAGATTAAGTTTCAAAGACCAATCTCTCTGAGGGAGAGCATATCTCTGCAGTGCAGTTATGTGCTCATCCGGTGTGTAATTGTAATGTTAATGAAGGTGCTTGTTTGTAAATGTTAATGTGTTCTACTTTGATGGAAGAGCAGTCGGGAGCCCCTTTGTGCTTTAACCCCTCCTGGAGGTCAGCGAGTGCACGCAGGACGGAGCGAAAGCAGCATCGTTTTCATTAATTGACTGCCGATAGATGATTAATCATCTGACCGGCTTTTAATTAAATCTCCTGCTCCGACTACGCTTCTCCACTTCCTCCCACTTCCTCTTTCATCCTCTTTCCCCCACTGGTGCTGAGCAGACTTGGAGCATTAAGGTTTGGTCCAATGCACCACTGAGGCTGGGGAAATCTGCCATGCCAATGGACTCAATGGAACAGAAGAGATGCATTAGTGTGGCATCAAGGGAATAACAAGGGGAAAAAAGACGAGGGGAAATGTAGATGACAAGTTAGGAACTAAAAATATTTACCCTGCTGATGCCTACCCACCATCAATATTTTAGCAGCAGTTGAAGTCATCTAAAGGAGTTCACCTGCCCACACGCTGTGCTGTCTGTCAGCCAGAGGTCAGCACTGCGGTGGATGATCTCATACGGGCTGATGACGGTTCCAGCAGACTGGCTCTCATCCAGGACAGGGCTGGAGCCAACGCTAGGAGTGTCAGTGAAGCATGAAGGCATATACTGTACAGGGTATAATGTAAAGGGGAGGCCAGGTCCAGTACAGTTTGGTGTGGGGCCTCAGGGTTTGTAGAAATGGAGCTTTGAGAGCTTAAGTAAAAGTAATAATACCACACTGTAAAAACACTCTGTTACAAGTCCTGCATTGAAAATGTTACTTAAGTAAAAGCATGTGAGCATCATTAGGAAAATGTACTAAAAGTATTAAAAGTACTACATTTTTCCTCACATTTTAGAATCTGAATCAATCAACAAGTGTTGGATCAGTTAATCATTTCAGCTGTACTTGTAGGCCTATATAGCTTTGAGTAGTTTAATGTATAACAAAACATCATAATTGATAGAATGTGTGTTTGCGTGCAAAGAAATCATATTTGTGGAGTAAAAAGTACAATATTTCCCTCTGAAGTGTAGTGGAGTAATAGTAGAAAGTAGCATAAAAAGGAAATACTCAAGTAAGATAAAAGTACTTCAGATTTGTACTTAAGTACAGTACTTACATTGTACCACTGAATGAGTGCAGGCAAGCGTGGATTACATTTGAATTAATGAATGATGGAAAAACAGTGGTTGTAGAAGTATTCATATCTTTTATAAAAAACAGAATTATGACCCGACTCTGCAGTCATCGTCCCCCCCGTCCCCAGCTTGACAGAGCGTTTTAGTGTCTGTCAGTTTATTGCTTAGGTTTCATTACTTTAATGTGCTGGGTTTGACTTTCACTGCTCTCAGCAGCATGAAGCAGCGGTTTTCAATGTAAAAGCAGACAGACAAAGTTAGAGACTAGCTGGTGAACACGATGGAGCATTTAGCAGCTAAATATAGCCAGATATTTCCTTCAGGAGTTGGCGGAGACCAAAAACTGAGCTAAAAGTGAATGAATGCTAACGTTGCTTTTTGACTGATGGATGTTTATGTAAGGAACACAATTTATTTCCAATAATAAATGAATGATGAAAGAATAATGATTTGGGTTCAACCAGAGCATTTCCTTTTGGAAATTCATATTTTCTCAATAATTACATGATTACTTGATGAAAACTTCTTGGATTGGAAGTTAGAATGAAATGATTTGGAATTTACCGACTTGTATAAAGCTGTAAAGTACAGAAACTAGTAATTGTACATGTAAGCTGAACATAGTTAAGTAAAAACATGCTGTATTTACTAGCATAATGTGGAAGTGCTTCAAATTCTATGTACAAGAAGCACAATATTTACAGACAGATTGAGACTAGGATGACTTTTGATGACTGTAGGTGTTCTTGATCCATACATTCTTTCAGTCATTTAAAACAATCTAATCCATCCTTCAAAAATGAATAACTGCTGGCAGCATTTGTTCTCTCTCCTGTTTTCTGGGTGTCTGTCTCAAATGTTAACTGCTGTTCAACAGGATGCAGACTCGGGGATGTACACATGCGTGGTTTTCAGCGCCACAGGGGAGACGAGCTGGAGCGGGATGCTGACTGTCAGAGGTACTCCCCCCTAAACTCTCCACACTCAGTCTCTCTGATACACTTTACACTCTGTCGCTCTCACACACCTCTATACTCAAGAAACTACTGCCTGTGTTCTTCATAAGAGCAAAGTCTGTAGCCATAACAGGACAAAATCCCTCTCCGGTTTCAGCCGAAATGTTGAAGAGAAGCAATCTCTGGTTTGTGTGACAGGGGATGGAGTTTCTTCTGCATCCAGAGCTTCTGAGTTTATTCAGCTTCCGGGGCCGCCGCAGAAGCCTGTAGTGACAGAGGTGACCAAAAACACTGTCACCCTCACGTGGCTGTCCAACCCTCATGAAGGAGGGGCCGCCGTCACCTCCTACATCATCGAGGCCTTCAGGTACACAACGACGCACTGATACAGGAACACCTCAATGTTTTTTTACATTGTACAATTTACATTGAACGGTCTTTAAAAAACCTTTTGGGGTTCGCAAAGTCAGATCAGGCATCACATTGTAAACTGAAAAGCCTTATCTTTTAAAATATATCATTAAAAGCATAAAAAATATGTTTTCTTGATTGTAGTCTTGTTAACTTGATGTTTCTGGGAAATATGCATATTTGCTTTCTTGCTGACAGATAAAAAGATTGATACCACTTTCATATGCTAAGTGTGTTCAATATGAAACTACTGCAGCTCGTTAGCTTAGCTAAGCAAGAAGACTGAAAAACACTTTTAAAACTCACAAATGAACATGTTTTAACTCGTTTGTTGAATCCGTCCAAACAGAGCTAGTATCTGTAGCTTTTATACTGTATGCACACTTTTTATTTAGTTAGTGGGCCTATTCAGATTTTTCACACATAATGAGGTCTTCTTCATTTCGAGTTATTAGAGCTGGGGAATGACTCATCTCTGCCTGAGGGAGAGACAGTTCTGTTAAGCAACGTCCAGAAGTGAAACCTTGACACTCATTGCATCAGTATTTAGCCGTGGCAATCCCGTGGAGAGCCATAGCAGTTCTAACAACCAACTAGAGGCTTTAGTGAGACAGACACTGAGTGAAAGAAGAGACAATTACTGCAGCGGGCAGCTCGGCAGCTCTGTCCTGTCCTGGGGCGAAGGAAGGAGGGGATGCTAGCCCAGTTGGAGAGTCCACTCATTACAGAAGTAGGAGAGAGGGCACAGGCCAAGTGTCCAGAAACAAACACACGCAAAAGTCCAGCTCACTGTTGTAGACTTGCATGCAGAGCCAATGATGAAGATCCACTCACTGGTGCACGCTCCACCACCACCACCAAAGTAAAGGAAGTAAGGAAGAGCAAACCAATATGTTTCTGTTATATCTACCACTTGTGTAATGTATACAGTTCATAACACTTTTGTTTCTATTTTTAATTTAAAAGAGAAGATATACTGAAGGAGGATTTATGTAAAAGCAGCCACTGTTTCCACTCCAAATCATTTACAGATGCAGCTTTTAAAGGAAACTGGACAAATCTATTGAAATGGTAAAGCTGTTACTTTGGAGAACATTTGGTGAGAAGGGAAAAAACGACGACAGGTAAACGTTGTGGCCTGCTTGTTGTAATTACCTTGCTATTTTCCTCTCCAAAGAGTTGAAGGAAAAGTTAAATTGTGCTCAAGCTGTCTGATAGTCCCCCGTCCCTGCACAGCATCAGGCTGTCATCTCCTTGCAGGACCCAGTCAGAAGCTGACGTTACAACCGGCACAATAACCATAAGGAAAAAAACACTTGTCATTGGAGTTGTCTGCCAGCTGAGACCAGCCATGTGTTTTAGACAACTAGAATCTCATAGATCCGAGACTTAGCTGATTTATTCAAGATTCAAGTTTTAATCACCCAATAACGGCTGTGAGCCATGGCTGTGCCAACCGATGATTGTAGTTAGATTGCTTTGCATTTTCTCACACTGTCCTGTATTTAAAAGAATTAATTTTGACATTCTTGTGCATTTTGTGCGAGTTAGATGAAAGTCTAAGACTGGTATCGGTCTTCTCATCGAACTCGAAAGCAAATAAAGGAATTAACTGTATTTCCCAATATGTCAAACTATTGCTTTAGGACACCAACTAATAAGCTGTTAATTGAAAAGTAAAATGATAATACGGTAATTATCCCAAATGAACCCAAATGCAGACAACAAAGACCAGAATGATAGTGTTACAGGTTTAACCCAGTGTCCAATCGACATCGATGTGGACTAGACAAATTTGGACAACTAAAACAACAATACAGTTACATGAGGACAAAGACATTTATACAAGACATCAGCTGGGCTAATGGGACAAATATAGACGGAGGAGAAGGAGCTGTTTGGCCTTTTTGAAATATGTGATGGATGACAGTGTTCTTATGTGATTCAGAATGTAATTCCAAATCTTGGTTAATGTATAGAAAAAATATTATATTGTCATAGATATACCATGATCACAAGACAGAGAGATTTTAAGAAATCTTTTAACCCTTGTGTTGTCCTTGGGTCAAACTGACCCATTTCAAAGGGTTTTATACCAGAAATATGGATTTCTTTCAACCAAATTGCCCCAAAAAACATGTATGATTCCATACAACGTTACTTTCATTGAATTTCTTGGGTGTTTTTTTTTATCTTATAGAATTAGATTTTTTTTTTAATGGATTCAAAACAGTTTCCGGACTAAACTCTGACATGTACCCATTTGTGATCCACTCAAAATCCTCTAATCTTAACTATTAGTCAAAATAATTCATAATTTCGGCAATAAGCGGCAAGGGCATTTTAAAAAGTGACAAATAAATCAGAAAAAAACGACAAAAGTGTTGTAAAAGCACATATTAATTTTGACCTGGAATTTTGACCTGGAATGACAAGTTCATGGTTAACGGGAAAACAACACAAGGGTTAATTGTATTGTTTCTTTCCCTTCAGCCAATCAGTGGGCAGCACCTGGCAAACGGTGGCGGACCACGTGAACCATGAGAGGCACACAGTGGTCGGACTCTTCCCCAACACGGTTTATCTCTTCATCGTCCGAGCCGTCAACTCCTACGGCCTCAGTGACCCCAGCCCCATCTCCGAGCCTGTCAGGACGCAGGGTCCGTTACATTAAACAAAAACTCATCTTTTTCTGATTATACTCTTGCACAAAAGTCTGTACAATCTTTATATTAGTTTATAGTTTTGAAGAAAGACATTAGAGATACTGAGGCTGGCACCAAGATAATGAGGTTTCTTAAAAAAAAAATGCTTTTCATGTGCAGTCTAAAAACTAATTTGCTTTCCCAGTGTGATTCTCTTTTGCCTTGAGCGCTGCTGAATTTCATCAAAAAAGCGTTGCTGTATTTCTTTTTGCTGAATAATTGCTATCCGGCTGTTTATGTGGCTTGGATTGACTGGATTTCTTTGTTGTGTCAGATGGAAGTCCTACAGAACAAGGTGTGGACCACAGACAGGTGCAGAGGGAGTTAGGGGAGGTGTCTGTCTACCTGCAGAAGCCTGTGGTTCTGTCTCCTACCAGCGCCAGGATTTCGTGGACTGTGAGTTGAATACTTGGCTCATTAAAAAGTTCCCCAATGTCATCTTGCAGTGAGGAGGGCATGCTTTTTTCCAAGAATTTACCTCAAACCCACCAAACATTACGTGACACAAACACATTAATTTGAAGTACAGACGCAGCTGGTTCTGCTTGTCGTTACTGATGTAAACTCAGTTTCATCTTCTTCTTGTCTTGCCAACTTTTCTCAGGTCGCCTTTCAGTCCCGGTACGTGCAGGGTTATCGTGTATTTTACCGGACTATCGGCAGCTCCTGGTTGGTCCAGGATGTGGAGGCCACGTCTGACCACAGCATCATCTTGGTAGATCTGCACAGCAGCACGGAATATGAGATCAAGATTCGCCCTTACTTCAATGAGTTACAGGGACATGACAGCCTCATGGTCCTGCTGCGTACGCCTGAGGAGGGTAAGAAATGCGTATCAATAACTTTGTCAATAGCATAGAACTGAAATTATCATCTGAAGCTCAGGCATTATTAGAATAGCTGTTGGTACGATTGTCCCGTAAAGGAATTCATTCAGAGTTGGTAACTTGATGGTCCAAATGTCAAATTCTCATTCATTTCTAAAAGTTTTCCTTGAAATAACTATGCAATTTGGAAAGTAATACAGAGACAGTGTTCAGTTGCTACACTTTAAATTTGTTCATTTGCAAATGTAAATGGAAACAAATCTGTGCACAGCAGGTCTGCTGAAGACACAAATGTGCCAGACATCGAGAATAACGTTTCCAATAATGAATAAACAAAATAAATAAATTATTACAGAGTATTTAATTGGGTTTAAACAGAGCCTTTCTTTCAACGACAGTCCTATTTCCCCCCGAATAAAAACCTCAAATTATACAGTTGTTTTTTTCCCCAGAGAAACCACTTGGACATTAGCGCTACCATAACACTGATATCAGTTAATAATAATAGAAATGTATTTTTCCTCTTCTTATCTCTGTCTGCAGTTTTGAGTGCACCCCCACAGGCTGTATCAGTGGTTCAGCTCACCAACAGCTCCAGTATCAGTGTGTCCTGGGAGCCTCCGACTCATAATACTCAGAGCGGCATCATTCGAGAGTACAAGGTGAGACCTTCGCCCTGACATTTCCTTCTTATTTCGAGGAGTTGTTCCTTGAATAATACCATCGTGACCTTATATATATATATATATATATATATATATATATATATCGTATCATGACTAGACCCGACTCCTGAGACAACATCCGACTGTCTGTCTTCTTCTCTGATGTTTATTTCTTCTTGTAAGCCGGTCAATCGGTAATCTACTGAATATCCACGACGTTCCACTCCCAGGATTGCTCCGCTGCTGCCGGAAATTCCACCGGATGTCATTCTTTTTGGCCGGATGTCCGTAATCTTCCATTTTATTTGTGATGGAATTTTAAACTCCGGCCGATTTACGAGGGCTATGATTAACTGCTCCTCAGATCTCTGAAGGGTAAATCTAGTGTTGACGAACTGACCAAAGAGCCAGTTAATTAAGTTGTGTCATTGAACCGGGAGAATTGTTAGGTTCAAAACCCCAAGTCTAAATTGCGGAGTTGTCCCACAAGAATCAAGTGCCACACGTCAGTCAATGAACCGACTCACTTCTGTGTTTCTACCTCATTCGTGCCGGCAGCGCTTCGCTCGAGCTGAGTATATACTCTGTCACTACCCAATGTGAGGAGAGTGCAGATTTGAGTCGCGCATGCTCAGATGTGAAGGGTTTGCGGAATAACATGTCCTACTGGATGAGAGTCGAGTCGGATCGGCAATGGTCGAGTCCAGATGTTAGTCGTGCATGCTCAGATTTGAACGGTTCATGGCTGTCATACTGACGGTGAAATCCGTGAAATAAAAAACCTTTTCTCATTACAAACAACAACAGAAGAAGGGAATCATTTCAAAAGTGTTTTAGCTATCTATGATTGTTTGGTTTCTAACGTTAGCTCAAAACGGCTTTCAACTGACAGGCGTGTTGTGTTTGATGCTAACTTGTAGCCGGCAGTGAATAAACTTGGTTAATTAGGTCAATTTTTACTGTATTGATATTGCAGAAGTCTCTTGTTGTGTGTAGCTGGCCTTCTTCTGCTACAGTGTGTGTAGTAATCTAGCTCATTAGCGCCACCACTGGAGAGGTAGTGGAATCAATCAGGAAATGGGTTACCTTGAGCAGATTGGACCGAAAGAAGAGATTGGACCACGAGAGTTGTTGAAGAGTTGTTGGTTGAGAGCTACTCTGTTTGACTGTTCTCTGTGACTGTTGACTCAATTACTGAATGCCTCCCCCCCACAAAGGAACAAATTGTATATTTGTACGTGCTCATTACTTACTGTTGTCCAAATTTGTTGTTTAGACACAGAAAAACACTCATTTTTAATTAGCAATTAGTAATTACTCATGCCTCCAATCTTCTGCCAGTGAATGCGCTGCTGTAGAGCCTCAATTTTGTCATCAGATTGAAAACTGACTGTCCCTGTCATCTGTTTGCTGTGTGAAAAAAACAGTTCTGACTATCTGTCTCTTAGTAGGAGCACAACACTGATTACTAATCAACAGGCTGCTATTCGAGAAAGAAATGGAGGAACATGCAGTTCTATTGTTTAGATTTGTTCTTCCCATCTGCGTCTACATGTAGAAAGTAAGTGAGAAAACCGCGCGTGTCTGATCATGAAAAACCAGATCCTTTTTGTGTGCGGGGGCTGATCAGCCGAAGGCAAAGATCCTACTTAATCCCCTTAAACATTTCATTTGCTGAAACCTGCACACGGTGTTTTGTGTAAGCTTCCCCGTGGCTTAAATGTTAAAAAAAATGAGATGTTGAATTGGCAGTACGGTGTTACAGGATAGATTTTCATCACAGAAACTTATTTTAAGAAAAAGTTGATTCATTGTACATTAAGCAGATGATATCGGAGGTGGAAGGTACCTAAGAAGTTCATTCTACTTTTTGTTCCACTGTATTTAGTCTCTATATTTGCAGATTTTAGCTGTTTGCTCATTTTGGCGTATGTATGACCCGCTGTTGTAGATTAAATTAGCCAACTGTGCAAAAATTCATTTTAAGTAGTAAATGTGCTCCATCTTGACCAGCTGCAAGATTAAAATGCTACAAACAGTCTGCAAGATACTTTTATTTTTAAATTTTAAAGTACGTTTTGCTGTTATAATACACAATTCACTTAGGATTGTTTAAATCGAGACTACACAGAAGAACAGAACACATAATATACTACTCACTGACAAATTAAAGGTGCAAAAAACACACTATTGTTCAGTTTAACAGACTCAGGGCCGTATGTTGCACCCGGCATGGCACGGCGCAAAGACAGCCCGGCCCCCATGTACTTTAAATATCACCTGATGCCATCTTTGCGCCCACGTGCGTGCTCGTCTTACAGGGAGGTGTGTTCAGGTGCATTCTGGGCGTATTGCTATCTTGCAGCAGCAGAAAGTGATCGTGCCATTGACCAACAAAAACCTGGTCTAAAGTCAATAATGCAACAATTTATTGTTATTTTAACAGCGAATGAGTAAAATGCTCCTACAGGCTCATTCACGTTTGCGCACACTATTCTTGTTACACACATACAGGGAAGCACATAACACATACACGTGCAAAAGATTAAAAATTAAAAATATTATGGTACAACTACGCCATCATAATGGCAATGCCCCAAGGTACAAACACGCCAGGCTTTTAAAGGGAATGAAAGATGGCACTCTGATGGTTTTTTCGCAAGTTACACTGAAAACACAGCTGTGAAATAATGAAGACATGTATAATAATCTAACATTTTTTGCCAATGTAGTGTTGCTATACTTTTACTGAAGAAATCTGAATAGTTCTTCCATTCTTCCTTTCTTTCTATTTGTGCAGGATTTTAAAAGACATACTTAAAATCCGACATGCATTAGAGTAACACATCCAACACATAACGCCGGTACATTTGGAACATCAGGATTTTAAATCTGGCTTTTAACTGTCATTGCACTGACATCCCTTTCTCTTTCATCTCTGCTGCATCTTTGCCGTCATTCTCCACCGCGCTCTGCCAGATAAAGCTTCAGTGCCTGTCTTATTATAATAACAGGCCACGTCTTGTCACAGGGTGTGCAGGATAAATGAATGTCTCTATGATTCAAACATTAACCCTTCATGTCTGGTGTGGATCAGGTCTGGTGTCTGGCCAGTAGCACGGAGCAGAAGAGCCAGATAAACCGCACGGTGGACGGAGCGGTGCTGTCCATTCTGCTGACAGGCTTGTTGCCTGAAGTCCACTACACCGTTGTGTTGGCTGCTGTCACCGATCTGGGTGTGGGCGCTCAAAGCCCCCCCGTTAGCCTGCTTCTCAGTGAGTCCCTCTTACTGTAAAAGCCACTACACTACTGATTTTACTGAGGGCTATGTGCCACATGCCTAGTACCACATAACTTGTACTTGTGGTTTTATACTCAGTTTGGCTGTTTTCCCCTGTTTCTAGTCCTTATGCTAAGCTAAGCTAACCAGCAGCTTGATACTGAACTGATATTGAACTTTCTTGCTGACAGTTAGATGAGAAGATGAATATTGATCTTCTCATCTAACTGTCAGCAAGAAAGCAAATAAATGCATTTCTTAAAATATAAATTTTTTCCTTGAAATGTCACCAAATCGTTGTTACAGAACTTAAATGATACAGGATGTAAAATAAAAAAAAAATGCACCAATAGAGAACAGCTCTGCACTTTGTCTTTAACTTTGCTACTTTTCTTTCAGCTCTCCCGCCGGAAAAAACGTCAACGCCTGTGAAAAAAGGCGGTAACCTCAGCATATCAGAGCAGATCACAAGCGTGGTCCGGCAGCCGGCCTTCATCGCAGGGCTGGGTGTGGCTGCGTGGGTGGTGCTGATGGGCTTCAGTGGTTGGCTTTACTGTCGACACCGCAGGAGGAAGCAGCTGGGACACTACACCACGTCCTTCGCATACACACCCGCGGGTACGTGGAAAAAGCTTTGACTTATCTTAACTGAGTGTTAGCATCAGGACAGGTGTTGGTAGCTCAGTGTAATAACAGGAAAATAAATAAGTATGTTAAGTTTCTGGAATTCAACGATTTGTAAAGATTTTCCACAGTTTGAGATTTTTAATGGCTGGAAGATTTATCCTTAAAGTTTTTAATTTAAGTTATACTGTTTATTGAGGATTTATTGAAATTACAATTTACTCTCTGTTTGTTAGTAATCACTACACACAGGCCTAAAATATACACATGCTCAGACCTAATCATGCACAAATGGAGAAATGTCAGAGTGAGTGGGCTGCCGCACCCTGAGCAGTTGGGGGGGGGGGGGGGGGGGGGGGGGGGGTACAGTGCCTTGCTCAAGGGCACCTGTCTGTGCATAAGAGGTGAAGTTGCATCTTTCCAAGTACCGATCCACACGCCATACTTTGGTCTGTACGGGGACTTGAACCGACGACCCTCCGGTTCTCAACCCAACTCTAAAACAGACTGGGCAACTGCCACCATGAGCTGTAAAGTGGCCAGGTTGGCTCAGTGGTAGAGCAGGCGCACATGTACTGCTGAGGTTTATGCCTCAACGCAGAAGTCCAGGGTTTGAATCCGACTTGTGGCGATGTCCTGGATGTCTTCCCCTCTGTCTCACCCAGCTGTCCTATCAAATAAAGGCAGAAAAGCCCCAAAAAAAACTAATTAACTGTGAAAAGCAGGAAAGTCTACAATGACGCCGTCACATCTTATTCATTATAAATCTCTAATTCATGTAAATGAGAAGTTACAGACAAAAAGGCTTCAGTTGTTATACAGCAAACTGTCAGTTTGTCAGTTCTTAATAAACCACTAGGGATGTCTCCAGCAGTGATGAATCCTTTTAATTTTGCACACACTTGCACTGGATATTCAGTTAATTAAAATGTATTTATCCCCACTGGGCAGTTTTCATGAAGACACACTGAAGCGTATGCAAACATAACCACTGTGTGCAGTTTATTTTATATTTGTATGCCCTTTGGCAAATTAGCACATAAACACATCAGTTATTTTCTGACTTTGAGAGATATTTGTCCATTTTCATTAATAATCAATAGACAGCCCAAAGTGTTGAGCAAAAATATCAGCAATTGGATTTTCTCATAAATATTTCACAGTGACTATTATTGCCATACTAATAACTAAACCATTTTTAATTTAATCTTAGTATGGAATCTTTTATCATCTTGTTCATTTAGATGCCACAGACTCTAGATACAAGCAAGAAACAGCTTCACTGATTCATCAAGTAACATTTGTATATTTTATGTATTGCATAATGTAGACGTGTGTATGTAGGTCAGCAGTATAGCTTATAAAATATTGATTAAAATCTGAAACCTTCAAACTTGTGCTTTTGTCTTTTAAGAATAGAGCACAGTTTGAAACGTATTTCATTTCCAGTGAGTCCTCTGTGTCTTTTCTACTAATAAACAAGATTAATAACTGAGAAATATTTGTTCTTTCAGTAGGCTTTGCTCACAGTGAAGGATCTGGAATCATCAATGGAGGGTAAACTGAAGATTAGGATTTGATTCAGATAATATCTCTGTACTTGATGTGCAAAGTATTGATATAATCTCACCTTTTTTTTAAGGCCTGGCTTGTTAGGATCAAACATGGGCAACTACCCGTGGCTGTCGGACTCCTGGCCGACTCCGAACGTCATTCATAACACCAAAGACTCGGTCAACTGCTGCTCTGGCAAACTGGACTCAGACAGATATTATAACAGTAAGAGCTCTCTGTGTTTGAGCGATTAGTGAAGTAACTCTTTTGAGAATACTGAATATATAAGTCCCATTGTTAATGAACCTTTGCTGTCTAGCAGTCGGCATCATAAACTACCCGAACCAGTCCGAGAAACACAGCACGGCGTCCAACGACAGTCCCATCTACAGCACCATCAACACAGCCGCTGAGGACGACCTGCTGGCATACTACGACACCTACTCCAGCACGTCCTACAACCAGGGTCCGGACCCGTACAGCAGCAACCCAGTACTGTCAAACAGTGGCCTTGTGGGTCTGGAGCTAAACCTGGACCAGTGGACTATCCAGTCTGCGCAGTCTGGGTCTGAATATGCGAAGCTCCAGTATAGCAAGAAAAGCAACGGTGAGTTTTCTGTCTCTATAATCCATCATAATTCAATGAAATCTGGACTGTAGCTGCTAAGTGCTCAATCAGTTTCACATGCAGGAATCTGAGAGAACCTAGACTATAAAACAAGCTGGTCAACCTAGAGAAACATCCTTAAGATATTTAATAAGAATGTAAACTTTATTAGTCCCACAAGGGGGAATTACAATTTACACTCGTTACGTTACGTTATTATTACACACAGGCCTGAATTACACACACACATTCACTAAATGGAGTCGGGGGGGGGGAACTGGCACCACTCCAGCTGCCAGACCACCACAGTACTTAAGTCTGTATGGGGATTGAACTTGCAGCCCTCCGGTTCCCAACCCAACTCCCTACAGACTGAGCTACTGCCACCCCCCATTTATAAATATTTAGCATTTAATAGCATTTATAAGCTTTAAAAGCCTGTATTGACTTGAGGATAGTCATACTTTTAAAGCGCCAGTGGCTTCATCCTCAGGGTCAGCCTGGAGAAGACAAAAACAGACTGGTTACACCTTGTACAAAATACTAGATGACATGTTGTGTTTTGGCTTTACAGACAAACTGGTAAAGCAGAGGTCCGCTGGGTCCTCGTCCAGGTCCGCCCCTCTCACCTGGGTGGATGTTTTATCGCTGCCTCTTCCTGCCAACAAAGACAGAGCTCACACAAAGACAGGCAAAGGGGAGCAACACAGGTGAGACTATTAAGACTTATTTAACTTGTACATCCAGGCCCTTTTTTCTTCCTTTAAGAAGCTTTTGGTTGGGTCTAATATTTCATTTATTTATAGCATTAAGGCCTCCGACTTCACCTACATGACAGAGAGAGTTAAGGCAGTTGGATATCAAAACCGCCCTGTAACTCTGCCAAGGCTGTCAAACAAAACTCGAGTGAAGTTTGGAGTCTGGGGACTTTTCAAATTAACAGCAGTTGTGACTGCTGGCAGTGAGTAGATTGAGCCGTGGGGTTTCGGAGGGGAGCGTCTGCTCTAACTAGTTCTGACAGAATAGATTGCGGACATAACGGAGTGGGATCTGAGGGCTGTTCTTACTGTGCCGTGTCTTTTGTAATGACATTAGCCTCCATCTGACAGTCTGGATTAGTACTTTCCATCTTCAATGACACGGCCGTCATTAAATTAGCCCTGTCAGCACTGAAATGACAAAACAAATCACGGAGGTGGTTCTCTCAAACTTTATGTTGGCTCCCTTTTTCATAGAGTATGAACTTGGAAATAAATTTAAATTTAACAATTATTTCTTTTCTTGTAATTCAGCGGTATGTCTCTAAGGATGGCAGTGTTGGTTTGGTCCCACGTAATATCACATGGATTGCCGTACACGTTGATACAGGCAGTCATGTCCCCCTAAGACTGATTTAAGGGGTGATCCCTTAACTTTTCATTTTCGGCTATTAACAGGTGCAAAATTTGAATTTATCCAATACTTTTGGTTACGACAAAAATGCCTGAACAAAAAATCTGGAAGCTGAACTTTTGTGTTTAGTGCAATGAACCCTTGTGTTGTCTTCCCTTTGACCATGAAAAACGTTTTCCCCTTGACGTTTTTGCTGCCTTTTACAAAGTTGTTTTAATAAAGTTTTTGTATTTTTTTGTATTTTTGTATTTTTTGTCATAGATTTGACCCTTTTCCACCATTTTTCACCCATATTTTGACTTCCTTTATTTTGGAAATAAAAAAACACTTTGAAAAAAATTTGACCCGAAGACAACATGAGGGATAAGAAAAAATGCCAAACTTATTAACACTGATGTTTGCATTTAGCTCTACGCACCACTGTACAGCCTCACAGAACAGCAGGCATGGCTGTAAACTTGTCTTACATTTATTTTATTATAAAGAACATAATCTGTCCGCCCTCTAGCTCTGAGGAGGAAGATGACAGCTGGTGTCCTCCGCTGCCTGCCAGAACCTACCTGATGGACACTTCCGGGGAGGAACTGTCCAGCCCGTCCTCCAAACCGGGCAAACTGTCCAACGCAGCAACACTGATGTCTCCCTCCGAGCGAAATAAGCCCTGTGACAGTCCACGGCTACAGCACTTTGACCTCTTGGCCCGTAACCACTCAGGCTCCCAGGTCTCCCAGTCCAACCCAGATCTGTTTACCAACGCCAAGGCCCGGGTTGCAGGGGGGGTGTACCACACCAGCCAATGGGTTGAAGATTTCAAGGGGGAAAGCCTCGAAAAAGGTCAGTTCCTATTCAGTTTAAAGCCTCACATCTTCGGAAGTGACTTCCCAACAGGCGGTGCACAACCACGCAGTGTCATCCATAATTTAGTTTATGACAATGTTACCCAGCAGAAAGCATTTGTACATGAAAATCATGTCGCATTTATTCAAAGTGCAGCTCAGTGTTCTTTAGTTTCCTCCAAGTTTCCTGAGGATGACATCAGTGTGCTTTCTTGTCAGGACAATCTCCAGCTCCAGCTGCCGAGTCTGGCCCCACAGCCCAGGCACCCAGATCCAGGAGCAAGAAGAAAACCCCCAAGGATGGACAACTCAGGCGAGAGCTACACAACCAAGCAGGTATGACACAATGTTTGCCATCTCTGTTGTAGTTTTTTATAAAGCAAGAGAGAGGAATTACTACTCATAAGGCTCTTGTTGAGAAACATTTTAGGCCAAACTAGTAGAATAACTTTCATACCATGCTATTTGTTACACATTCATACCCCTTTCAAGCTGAATTGTAATAACTCTGGTGATCCTTTTACTTTTTTTATTTAGCGACACCTTCAAGTCAAAATCTTAACCCAGTTTATGTCCAAATACCAAAACTAATGACGTTCCATCAGCCTCAGCTGTGCTTTGTGTATGATGGCAATTAGCAAACGGTAGCATTCAAACACAGTACGCAAATCTATGCTTTTTATTAACATGCTCGCTAAACATTAGCACGTTAGCATTGCCGAAGTACAGTCTCACAGAGCTGGGGCTGTACACTTCCTGAGATGAGAACAAATTCAACTAATTGTGGTCTAATAATTCTGACCAAGTCTGGGTTTTGCTTATTTCAAAGATAATTAAAGGAAAGTTTTACGTGGTGGTATGTGCCAAACCTTTTTTTGACCAGGACCAGAACCATCCTCTACTGGTTGCCTGGCAACTGGTCATTGCACAGAATTAGTTTGGTCCATAAAACATCCAATATACAGTTGAACTCTGTTTCACTTGCATGGACCACGCCACAACCATGTGTTAGTTGAAGATTTAATGAACATTGAATGTGCAGATGAACATTATGAATGTGCAGATGAACATTATGAATGTGCAGATGAACATTATGAATGTGCAGATGAACATTATGAATGTGCAGATAGCTGAATTGATGGATGTCGTCTGATGGCTGGTCTGGGAGGACACCCGACCACCTGCCAAATGCGGGTGAATTTTGCAATTGGCGGGTAACACTGTCAATCTACCTGCCACATTGGCAGGGAGCCAATGAGAATTAAGTGATTTAGACACGTAACTATTGGTAAGCAGGGTACGCAGTTGCTTACTGTCCCGGACCAATCAGGGGCCCGCATCACTGGAAGACATTGATTGACAGCCGGGACCCCTATCCCATTTTCATCACTCACAACAATCCCAGCAGTCTCACATGAAGCCACTGACCAATCAGGAGTGAGAACTCAAAATTAAACCCCCTAATGTAACATGGCTTGAACAAATGTCAACACTAAATGCTGACGCATGAGTTTACAGACACGTCTCTGCTGATTGGGTATCACCTGTGACCGGAGCCGAGACACACCCACCATACAAGAGAAAACATATCTCAAACAAAGACTTCATATTTAAAGTCTATGGTCTCAAATTAGTTGCACACACATTTCTCAATATCAATCTCAATCTGAAAATTGAAAGTGCCCCATCTCTCTCTCTCTCACTCTATCTAGTCTATAATGTCAAAGTGTTCCTTTAAAGCAGAATTTCTATTTGCAGTTTATTAATTACTATTGATCAATCATATGTAGGACTTCCCCCAGCGCCAGCCCCTCCCCCTACAGATGACTCCCTGCAGCTCTTGGCTGATGTTGTGAGCCGCAGCCGAGCGGACACGGAAAATAAAGAGGGCAGCGACTCGCCTACTCTTCAGAAGAGGGGAGAGCAGTTCTCCACCCAAAGGAAAGGAGCTACAAAGTGGTCATCCCAGGGTAAGTACAACATGTAGCCTAATACTTGCCTTTTTTAGCATTATTCTGCATCTGTCAACAATAGCTGATAAAAGAACAATGTCTGCTCCAACAGCTGGAACCCAAATAGATGTGTATTAATATTGTGATGCTTCATACAAATCCCTTTGAGCTTAGAAAGAACCAACTGCCACCCGTGCATGCCCCCTTATTATCCCAGGGGGTCTATTTTCAGCCTGCTCCATCACTAAGGGTTTAACCTATATAAATACAGCTGTAACTTGGAGTGATTTGTTTGCCACAGATGAGAATGTAATCCCATATGGAAAGTCCAGCTTCCTGCCCCAGGTCCAGATGTCAAGCTATGGTTCCCTGAGTGGAGGGGTCCTTTCACGACCCTCCACCACTGGCCACAGGAGAGATGAGGTACGTCTAGACTTACAATAGGAACCGCTGAACAAAGATTGTGTTTTTTATAATGTGTGTCGCAGTCTGTTCAGCAGTGAACTGAGGGCATTTTGAGCTGCTTGTCAGAATCCTTGCAACAGTGCTTGATAGAGGTTTCCCATGGGTTTTGAGAAAGGGTCATGTAACATAATGACTCCTCAAAAGTATCTGAGATTCTCCTGATACAATATAGAAAATGGCAAAATTACTATAAGTGCTGTTAAAGCTCTCCTCTAGCTTTCTTGTGTGTTACGTATGCACATGAATAAGGATAGTTTAAAAAAAAAAAGCATGTATGCTTTAATGGATAGACTAAATAAATCGTTCACTCCACCCAAAATCTGGCTTTTGAGAATAAGAGTGGAAACTGTAATGCGATTGATTTCAATCGCATTTCAAGCTTCAGTGGACATATAATGCTTCATGTTCTTCATGATTTCATGATCGATAATGCTACAGCTCATTTTATGTGTTCATGAGTTAAAGACAAAGGAAATAGAAAAACATCCCTTAATCCTTGTGTGTTGTTCGGGTCTGTGGGAACCTTTTCACTCTTTGCTCAAAGAAAAATGATGCTATTTATTATTTCTTTCTGTGATGAACATAGAAAATAACTTTTTATTGACTGCATACGGTACACCCCCCCCTACACATTTAACTATTACACATCAGGTGTTTGGGTCTACTGTTGTCGTTCTGCACCTGCTGTTCCCACACAAAGTTACAAAAATGTTACATTTCAAGCACTTTCACTTGATCTGATAAGGTTCTTAGAAATAAGAACCATTAATGATAAAATTAAATTTTGTTTCTTTTATTTTTACCTTTTATATTTCCTGTTTTTTCACAAAAAATAAAAAGGATCATTTGATCATAAATGTGATCTCACACAGGTGAATGCGGATATGAACCACAAATGACGTATATATCATTGGTAATTGAGCTAAAGTATACAAATGTTAAGTATTTTTACAGACATTGTTATGGCTGTATTGATTTAAAAGCCTAATAATGTGGTAGCTTCACCAGACCTGGGAACATATGAACACCACACAAGGGTTAAAAATATTGATATCTATGATTGCCTTTAAAAATTCCGTACTGGTCAGGGTCTGTTTAATATTCTCTATGTTTCTGTGTGTACTTGTTACTCCCTGTCTCATTGCTCTTTGTGTTGTTTGTTTCCAGAACCTCATGTAGACAGACGCCGATCACATGACACGCCATCCTCCTTTCTCCTCTCCGATTTCCTGTCTTTGCGAACATCCATCTGTTGCCATGGTCTCTTATGAAATATGGAATACTAAAGAGAAAGAGTCAAGGCTAGCCATCTGCTTTTTTACAAAATATTTGGTTTTATTTGAATGATTTAATCTTTTTTCAGTGATTTCCTTCACCCTTTCTCATCATATACATCTTTGTAATTTTATAAAGACGTGATCAGATGCATTACTAAAAATGGATCTGGGGTTTAAAAAAAATACTGTATTTTCAGGCAGTGGGGAGTTAAAGGTCCCATGGCATAAAAATGTCACTTTGAGGTTTTTTAACATTAATATGAGTTCCCCCGACATGTCTATGGTCTGGCAGTGGCTAGAAATGGTGTTAGGTGTAAACCGAGCCCTGGGTATCCTGCTCTGCCTTTTGAGAAAATCAAAGCTCAGATGGGCCGATCTGGAATCTTGCCCCTTATGAGATCATAAAGGGCAAGGTAACCTCCCCTTTCTTTGCTTTGCATGACCGCAGAATTTGAACCCCCTAACAGTATTAGGGGACCAGTAAGGTCTATATAAAAGAGACTTCAGATATAGTATTAGCGGACCACTAAGGTCTATATAAAAGAGACTTCCGATACAGTATTAGCGGACCACTAAGGTCTATATAAAAGAGACTTCAGATACAGTATTAGCGGACCACTAAGGCCTATATTAAAGCATCTAAAAAGCACCATGTCATGGGACCTTTAATGCAGCTATTACATTATTGTACAACAGATTAATGAATGTATCATGAAACCATGATGATGTGTGTGTTTGACGAAAGACTGGAGAAGACATGAGGCAGAAAATGGATTAATAAACTATTGTTTGTGTGTGTGTGTGTGTGTGTGTGTGTGTGTGTGTGTGTGTGTGTGTGTGTCAGTACATGGTGTAGTGTTGTGTGTGTTACTGTTTTTATCTCATTTCTGTGTGACTGTGTACTGTGGTATCCCTGTAGATCACCAATGTGTTAGTTCTGTCAAGATTTTTAAAATGACCAATAAAACATTTATTTAAAAAAAAATCTTCTGTCCATGTGTGAACTATACTATGTACATATTCATGGAGACCTCCAGAACCCTGAGGCTGAGTTTTCATGAGGATGAAATCTACAGTATTGTCAACGTTTTTACAGTTAAACAGTTTGTCATGGTGTAATATATGTTAAGGGGATCTTTAAGACAACAAATCGTTGTGTTTAAGGACCAAAACATAAAGTTTTGCTGGACTTGACAAGAAGAATTTTCGTATGATTCATGGTCCAGCGAGAATCCAACTGCCAAGGTAAGGTTTGGTTTGAAAGGGTTATGGGGTTCCTTAAATTAGACCATTTCTGGCAGAAATCCCTGAATGCTAATTTCTCCATTGTGCTATCAGCATGTCAGCATTGTGAGTATGTTAGCATGCTGACGTTAGCATTTAGCACAAAGCACAGCTATTTGCCTGACAGAGCCTTGTAGATGTTAATAGGAATGTAAATTGGGTTAGAACTGGAAAATACTGACACCTATTTTAAATATATTGTGAAATAAGTTGATTCCAGACCATTTGAGTGAAGTGAACAAAAACTCTTCTTTATGACATGAAACTTGGTGCATGTGTGTTGGATAATTCAGACGACTCACCGGAGTACTATTAAGAGAAAATGGAGAGAAAGATGGGAAGAAAGGAAGACAGCGAAGTGAGTTTTTCCATCAGCCAAATGTCTCTGATGGGGGTTTGTTATCGCGTATTCTCAGTAAAATGGCTCTTCTGGAACAACCTAATGTGAATGAATTGATGCCTTTTTCAGACTGCAGTGTTGTGAGAAGCCATGTTTGGCTTAATAAATGGAGGTAATCTTTGTCTCATGGTGCGACACCTAGTGTGTCAGCGATGGGATATAAAAAGGCTTCCTTCATGGCTGCGCCTTCATCTGCTCTGTGTTCCTGTGTGCAGATCTCATTGGTTTTGGCAGGGAGGCAGTTGGATGGGGAGGAAAGTGAGTTGGACTCTCCTGCCTCTGGCAAATACTTACTGGGTCCCACCAGACTAGGAGGATAATGGTAATCCGATGCAATTTAGAAGGGTTCTACAATTTTATGCTTTTAGGCCTTTAGCATGGATTAGGCACTCTGTGGTTTACACCCTCCCACACACAGACACACACGCACACACAAACACAGTCAGCCATACTTACTGAGGCCAGTTCACATGGGTTCGCAAATGTACTCAACTGGATCAAAAGGAAGATTTTTTTTTTCATTTGCTTTACAAACTCATTTTCTTGAAACAATGTATTTCAATTACCACTCTGAAAAATTTTAAAATACTTTTCTTGGAATAATAAAGTGTTAAGTTTCCACATCAAACTGTAAGTTGCATATTGGACAAGGATTGGATATGTACAAGCAAAATCAGCCTGTACATACAGGTCTTAAAGTTAAACTCCCTTTAGCAGATGGATGTGGAAAATAGCCGTCTAATGTCAAACTGCACAGTGAAGCTCAAATATTCCAGGTGAAGTATCATTAAGTGTAACACATTTTTTAGTGGAGAGTGACTTTAAAATCCACACACTGTAACAGCAACTCTCAACAAGGGATTTTTGTAACCTATATGGGTACGTTTGCAGTAGGTAAAGTAATGCTTGTAATGTCATACTTCTCATGTAAGGTGTGTACAGTGAAGTATGTGCAGGATGATGGAGTAGCTCAATTTAAGAAGATGAAATGATGGTTGGAAAATCAAATATTCTTTTGTTTAGGAGAAACATAATCATGTTAACCAATACCATGAACATGTCTCCCGCCATCCAGAATGAGTTCTAACACCCAATCAACGGTTGCTGTGATTAAGATCAGAAGTGGCACACTGGCATAAGACCTATTCCCTTGAGAGAAAATCAAGCTGATGATTCAGTCTTTGCTGCAAACGAAACAAAAGACCCCATCTAGTGGTCATAACTGAGACACCCAGGGTGACTGTGATGGCCAGGGACCCCATGAGCTGGATTTTTCAAATCATCTGAAAATCCTCATCCATAGTTTAAAGCTGCAACCCTTTGTGTGGAATGTAATGTAACTTAGCAGGTCATCCACTGATATTTGATATTTCAAGGATTTTCTTTTGACTGTAAAACCGTCATCAGTAGGCAGTACAGGGGGTCAGGAAACAATGGATGATGAAAGCCCGGAGGTAAAAAATGACTTGTTATAGCAGGAAAAGCATGTGTTATAATAGCATTGGCATTGTTCTATTCAAATGTCCAATTAAGTCATGACAGTGTGACAATGAGCCATAGCATGAACTTGGTGCGACCATTGCAGGCCAGCGGATTGACCACTAGAAACACAATTGCAGGGAATTGTAACATTTCCTTCAGAAAAACCTCCTTTTGCCAGACATCTTTCTCAATTAAGGGAGCTAAGGCATGGAATGAGCTGTCCATTGAGCTAAAAGCTGACTGTTTAAAATCCCTTTTAGGGATAATATTGGAAATTAGCAACAGCTATAAATGCAGTACATTGGAGATTTGTTGCACAAATGTCTTTGTCTAAGTATCTGTCCCTGTTCAAATAAACGTGACATTAAATGAGATGAACAACGCAGGATCCTGAAACTGAAGCAGTGAAATGTAATTCATCCATCATCAATTACATAATTTAAACTTTTGCTTTTGCTCATGTTACATTTCAACACATCATTTGTTAAAAAGGCTTATTGGACAAAGACACATTTTAACCCACTGGGTTCTTGATAATGATTACCAAAATATTTAAATGCTATAACATTTGTTGTCACATACAGCAAACATCTCTTCCCTATCTGCTAAAAGCCTGTCCCCCAGAGCACACTGTAAAAAAACATCTCCTCCCTATCTGCTAGTTGCCTGTCCCCAGAACACACTGTTAAAAACATCTCCTCACTAACTGCTAACTGCATTTCCCCAGAACACACTGTAAAAAACATCTCACTATCTGCTAGCTGCCTGTCCCCAGAACACACTGTAAAAAACATCTCACTATCTGCTAGCTGCCTGTCCCCAGAACACACTGTAAAAAACATCTCGCTATCTGCTAGCTGCCGGTCCCCAGAACACACTGTAAAAAACATCTCACTATCTGCTAGCTGCCGGTCCCCAGAACACACTGTAAAAAACATCTCGCTAACTGCTAGCTGCCGGTCCCCAGAACACACTGTAAAAAACATTTCACTATCTGCTAGCTGCCGGTCCCCAGAAAACACTGTAAAAAACATCTCGTTATCTGTTACACACTGTAAAAACCGTGGTCTCTGTAGACAGCCCAGGGTCTACAAACAGCAACACAAACTAACTGAGCCAACCTGCACCACGAAGCATACACACACAGTGTTCCAGCCAGTAGCTGACAAGAAGGATTTGGGGGTTGGGGGTTGGGGGTTGGGGGGGTTAAGCACAGTGGAAGCACAGAAGGGAGGACAAAGGGACGGGGTGAGGAGGAGGACAGGGCAAGCTAGTCTTGTTTTGTTTGAAAAAACTTCACTAAGTACGTCACCCAACATGGCTTAGAGCTCCTTTAACATGCCATTAGGAGATGAAAATCTTTTCTGAACTTTTCTTGTCTAAAAGCTTCCAAGGAACTGTAGCTGTTTACATGATGTTAAGAGCATTATGCTAAAGGTCTGTCTTACAGTTTAGGCCTGTGTACATAACATCCGTTAATTACCACGCATGTCTTAACAGATGTATATCCTATTCTCAATGTACAGTATGCATATTAACCTACTTCTGTAAATACAGTGGAGTTACTTGAATTTTTGCACTACTTGACCCAAAACCAACACATGGAGTCCACAGCAATATTATAATAAACTACAAATAAATCCAATAAACTGTAGAATATTTGTCTCTATAATGGCTTTATGCTGAAGTTAGTTCTTATCTGTTTAGCTTGATATCTTTGCTCAGTTGTAGGCCTATGTCTGCATCCGTATGTCCCGTAAATTTGAAATACTTTGAGTGTACTGAAAACTGGGATCCAATTCCTTGTACGCGTCAACATATTTGGTGCAACATTTAACATAATATAACACAACACAGTAATCAGCTGACCGTGCACCTGCTGTTAATGAGCTCATGATGCAAATAGGCCGGTCTACTGAAAAAAGACTTAAAGACATTTGCTGCAAATCAGATTGTAATTATGTAATTGGAAATGGTTTTATTTGCTCCTTTTTACACACTGTATTTAGGTTCTGGGTATTATCAAAGGGTTTTCCAACAAAAATGTACAACATATATAATTCAGTCTTTAATTAAAAAAAGCTGTACTGCATGTAGTATGACTCTTTGAGAAAAGGATAATGGTTTTATTTTGAAAACCAAATGAGAATAGATTATATTTCTTTAATAATATATTTAATTAATAAAAGGCCCTACAGTTATATATGTAAATGTTTTCTCCCAAGAGTTGCAGAAAACATAATACACTTCATGAAAAAGAGTATTTTAAACTTGGCCTAAAAGTACAATAAAAGAGTAAAAATACTAGTCTCACCCTTTAAATGATACCATGTCTAGTTGCAGGATGTAGGTGTAACCCCACATTAACTGGGACAATACAGAGAACACGACCTCTTTGTCCGCTGTGGTGTTATTTACAGCCTACAAATCACATTTCACCTTAATTCAGTGGTGGAAAATAGCTAACTAACCTACACTCTCAAGTCCATGTTCACACATGTACTTGTACTTTACCTGAGTAATTTTCACACTAGCTTATACTTCTATTCCACTACAATTCAACAGGATGTCAAAAATCTTATTGATAAGATTACCAAACACAAGAGCAGCAGGACAATGTGTAAAATTGGGCAAAAAGCTAATTTAGCCAAACAGACAAATGAGGGATTGAACAGTGCACAAATTGGATTGTAACATGTGTGGGAAATGTGAAAAAGTGCTTAATGTAAGATTGTAAAATTAAGTAATTTCCTAGTTTGGCATCTGTGCAAAGTAACAGTAGCTGTTGTTTCCAACTCAAGCGCCACTAAGTGTGCTACACCAACAAAATGAGACTCATTTCTCAGCCATAACTCTCTCTCTACAAGATGCTACTAACAAAGATAAATCCCTCTTTATTGCAGCAGTTTCACCCAAACTGTACATTCCCACCCACAACTCCATCAGCTGTCCACCAGGCAGCTCGTCCTACTCTGTCCTGCGAGAGTTAACTGTACGCATCATGGCCTTTGAATTTATGTAGTTGGCTCTGTTCAATATCACTGTTACACATGCGTTTCATTTGATAAATGTCCGAGCAGGTTTTCATCTGTAATTAAATCAATTGCACTGGACTTGCTGTGTGCCAACTAAACGACAGAAACTTAATGAAAACACGAGACTAAATGTAACATTAATGAATTAACCTTGAGTTGCTGTAGTATCTTCATCATTTATACCAACAAAGATTGATTTTATGTAAATGAGCACATTGCACAACATAAGTTATAAATATCTGTACACAAGCTGGTAATGACCTGAAAATAATAATGCATTTCCATCAGCACTAGACGGACAGGATTTACCCCAAACATATCAACTGAAACACAATTCAGAATGAGTTTTTACATTTTAAAATAATCTCTGTTAAATTGACTTTTACTGCAATGGCTATGGGTAAACCCATTGGAGGCCATGGGTTTACTGTGTGGCTGTGCAGCATTTTGAATTAAAAGCCTTGTGTCATCAGTATTACTGAGATGTGCGCAGCGCTTTATCAGTTTTGTATTTTCAGCAGATTCCCTAAAACACAAAACTCATCCTCTGTGATTGGTTGTGGCTCAGCGTGCTCCATTGTTCCGTCCGCCCGTTTGTTCGCTTGGTTTCCTACGCACAAACAAAACTTTCCTGCCTGTACTGCGCAATACCGGGCTCCACTGTGCTTTGACATCCCAAAGTATTGGAATCTCTGACTTTTTCTGAGGGGAGAAAGATAAAGGTAAGTCGTTAATGTCAAAACATAATGTGTGAAATAGTGTATTTGTGCTCAATATTTGGTACTTTAAATAGATACATTGTCATCTTATTCATTCCTATAGTTGGTAGTATAACTCTAAATGTCCCTATCATAATAAGGGAGGAAATTCCACTTTTATAAACTTTTAAAACGCAAGATACCATGTATTAATGCATGTGGCATTGAATAAAAGAAAATAATATTTCTAGATGAGTTGTTTATCATTTTAACCGCTTTTCCCCATAGTTCAGCATTGCTTGTTAGGTATCTTTGGAAACCTGGTGTTCTTAAGTAGAATTTAAAATATATTTGTGTGGGTTTGTAAAACTTTATAGATGGACCCAACTGTCAGTCTGACAAGTTAATGACTTGTGTGACTGAGCTTGCTGCATGTCCAACATGTAAATTCCCTCAGTGTAATTGCCTAATGAATACTGTTTCTATAATAAGATGTGTCAAGCTCCAGTGTAACATTTGTGCATCCTGCTGAATTTATTTAGGTATTGTTTTATTCATATTCAGTGTAGCCCCATGCTCTGTAACAAGACCTCACCTGCTCTGTTTTCTCTCTCTGTGTCAGTCATTGCTTTTTTGGCAGGATGTACAGCTTCATGGGAGGAGGGTTGTTCTGTGCCGGAATCGGGAACATACTGCTCATTGTCTCCACTGCAACTGACTACTGGATGCAGTACCGTCACTCCAGCAATTACATGCACCAGGGCCTGTGGCGGTACTGTGTGCCTGGGAAATGCATGACACACACAGACAGCATTGGTGAGACTCGCTGGGTGTCTTCCATGTGCATGTGCACAGGCACATCCTCATTCATATGCATAAGTGTGCTTATATCCCACCTGGGAACTCCACACTTACCCGGATCTACAATAGGGTTACTTCCCTTTGGGGCTTTGCAGGGGTGTTTATTAAAATATGAGAGATTAAAATGCAAAGAAGTTACTGCCATTTACATATATTCAATTAATCTTTAAAAAAAACCAAATAATTTGTGTGTAGGGGCTGTTTTAAAAGATCTCTACATAGAAGAATATATAGGTGATTCTGCGAGTAAATGTGTCAGTGTATTATAGTACATATTTTAGATTAAAATACATAATATTCAGTTATCCATCACAGGTTTAATCGGGTGCAAATCAATTCCCAAACACTAGATGGCAAGCTAGATCTGTCTCCTGTTGATGACGAAAGCAGAAATAACTGTAAAAATGTAAAAATGACATGAACTGTGTGTGTAGAATAGATAAACGCAGAAGTTTCCAGTTAGTACTGACATACTTTTCAGTCTGGTTTGTCAGGCCCCTGTCTTAATCCTCGTCTCCTCTCCCTTCCCACCCACAGCGTACTGGGATGCCACCCGGGCCTTTATGATTCTTTCCCTGCTGGCTTGTTTCATCGGCATTGTGATCGGTGTCATGGCCTTCATCCACTACTCCTCCTTTGACGGGTTTGACAAGACATTTGCAGCCGGCATCCTGTTCTTCATCTCCTGTAAGCAAGCTCCTCCATCATGGCTACTGTAAATGCAACCCATTGGGATGTAGTAAAGACCTTTTTCAGTAACACCTAATACTTGTATCTCTTGTACAGGTTTCTTTGTGTTACTGGCCATGGCTGTCTACACAGGAGTGACAGTGAACTACTATGGCAAACGCTATGGCAGCTGGCGATTCTCCTGGTCCTATATAATGGGCTGGGTGGCAGTGGTGCTCACATTCTTCTCAGGTATGCATCCTAACAGATTAACTAGTTAAAAAACACATTGATGTGCCCTGTTCTCACGTTTTAATTCTGTTCTCTTTCATGTGATTGTTCTCTTCCAGGTATCTTCTACATGTGTGCCTATCGGATGCATGAATGCCCAAGAAACTCCAACTCACGCTGACCTTCCAAAAAGGTCAACACACACATCAGAACTGGTCTATTAAACGTGACCAAGAGGAACCAATGCCCCTGTGAACTTCCAGCTCCTTTCTGTTAACCTGAATGATCATGAACAAGTAAAATAAATGAGAAAAAAAGAAGGCATTTGTTGTCTACACTGTCTCTCTAAATTAATACAACTTTAATTGAACACAGTAAATAAGAAGAGGTACACAATGTCATTGATGACACCAGCATTGGAGCTGATACAGATCCTTGAAAGCAAATTTGTTTGCCAATTTAAAACCCGCAACACAGTGACATGCATTGTTGCTGTGATGAACATCTCCTATTAGAGGGGAAATGTCCGTGACGGATCTAATCATTGTTGTTTGAAGTAATAGAGTACTCACCGTAAGCTGAGTTCGTAGTTAAAATCTTATAAATCAACAGCTATCTGATCCACACACTTATGTAACTCACCGTTTTCATTTCTCTGTCTACTGCGGTCTTCTACCACTATGGCACAAACGAGTACTTTAAAAACTACACACAGTTTATCTTATTAAGTACTTAATATTTGGATAATTTTTTGAAACCAACAATGCATGTAAAAGGACAGAATATTCATATAATATACAGTATACTGTAAGTTACAGTACCTTGGCCAAACCAAACCATCACCAATGAAGAAGGAACTCTCTGCTGGGTTCAATGGTCCCTCAGACAAGTGTTCAAATGGTATGAAAGGAGCGCGGTCTGAGTAAGTGGACATGGTAAAGTGTAGGGGGCGACTCACTATCACATATAGATCACACATTTCAAGTTTCATGTATAATTGTAAAATGTTTGTCATGAGGACAAATTCCTGTCCAAAAGTCAATTTTTGGTCTCTGACCTGGAACCTTGTCAATCAAGAGAAATTTCGTCAAATTCTTTGTTCATCGATAAATGTTCAAAATGGCCGCCATGCCATGCCATTGGACAAAAGGTTTTGTTTTTAATAACTTTTCACCTTGATTCTTTAGATGACACAGACTGTGTTTCAAGTTGATGTGATGAAATCTCCAGGAGGAGTTCTTTAAAGTATAGCACCGTGACTTTTAGGTCTACTTCCTGTTGCCACTGGGGGCGCTGTGACTTTAACTAAATATCAGCCTTTATACGTCCTCAGGGTCGTCAAATTTTGAGCCAATTGCACAATGTAGACTCAAGTTACACCCACTTCCTGTTTCAATGGCGAAACAAAATCACAATGCCCCCCCCCCCCTTTTCTTTTAATAATGTTTCATCTTTAAGGTCCTACGATGGCACAGACCAAATTTGAAGTTGGTCGGACTACATCTCTAGGAGGAGTAGGTTAAAGTACAACATGTGGCCAAAATGGCTTTAATTTCAAACTTTCACTTCAAAATGGCGTCCTGTTGGGTTTAGGGTGTGGCTCCACTGAGGTTTTTTGTACGTCTTGACATGCTACATATGTGTACATATGTGTGTTAGTCTATGTTAAACGCATCTAGATTTTTTAAGTTTTGTAGAGGGCGCTAGCGAGCCATTTTCCCATGCCTGAATCCCTTAAAATACATTTTCACCAGACTTGATGCAAGTTTTTGAGTATGTTAAGCCCCTGAACTGAACAATAAGAGGGCTCATTTGGCTTTACTGGGAGCAATACATCTTTAAGCTTTTGGATGGTGTGTAAAGGAGTACTTCTTTCACCACTGAAGGGGAGCATAAGTACTGTATAATTCTTTGCAACAAGGAGAACCGAAATGCTGAACCACACCACAAGTGCAGGGTTAAAACGTTTTTAGTAGAATCAAGAACACTAAAAATGCAAGTTCATCCCACAAAAAAGATGATCTTCAACACCAAATACTGAGATTAGGGTGGATCTTCAAAACACAACCATTGGGATGGGTCACAGATTATCAAGTTTTCTAACTGTGTCCTGATTTTCTTTTTTTTTTTCTAAAAGGGCCCCTATATCATTACTTGACATATGATACTGCTCAAGTGTTGGATGTGTCACATATATGATAGAGTGACTCACAGTACAGCATGGTCTACTTACAAAAGCTGTTGTTAAAGGATCCATTGTAAGGTTAAATGAAATAATTTGATACCTTCTGGTTGACCCTGTAAAGATGCAAGACAAATAAATTAAGCCTAAAATGAGATCCTAATGACAAGATAGACACAAGATAGATAGATAGATACAACTACAATGTATACAAATAAAATGTACAAACATGATCAAATAAAAAAGTATTAAGCTTGCAATGGCTTAGTTGGAGCTTTGGGGATCACACAACCTGCACAGTAATGAGAATGTTGGACATTTAGGCGCTCAAATTGTAAAACTGATTTCTCAGGTTATGTTGTGCCTTCACAGGCTACGAGGCTGAGAAGTCCTTATAGTTTATAGTGCCAATGATAGGGCAAATGCCAACTTTACCCTGTGAGTCAAATGGGACCATAGACTGTATATTAATGGACAGTGCATGTGTGACGTCACCCATTGGTTTGTGGAGATCTGCTATCCATCGTCGAGTTTGCCGCTACGGGTGCAGTCATCATCGTCGCGGATGTGACAATTTTAGAAGAGAGGGAGGAGTCCCTCGAGACTATTTTTGACAGACAGCTACAGTTTTTGTCCAACACAGAGGAAATTATGAGGACATGCTATCAGCGGCAGTACCTGCTCAGGAAACTAAGATCATTGGATGCAAGGAAGGATATCCTAATCACGTTCTACTGCTCATTTATTGAAAGTGTTATAACCTTTTTTCTTTACTTGTTGGTTTTACTCCACTAGTCTTCAAAAGAGGATCTGCTTACAACAAACTGTTAAAGTCTGTTCCAGAATTATTGGCACCCCCTGAGAACTCAGTCCACCCTATGTGGACAGAAGACCCTGAAGACCGCCTGTAGGATCTTAAGTGATTCATCACATGTCATGTTTTCAATGTTCAAATGGTTCCACTCAAGGCGCAGACGCCACTGTCAAGGCTGCAAGACCCAGAGGAGGAAGGTGACCTTTGTCCCCAGGGCTGTCCAGCTCCTAAACATCCAACCCGGTTTTAAAATTAATGAAACCATAATTAAAAAAATGAACATCATTTTGCGTTGCATAAGACTTAAAACTAGCAATTGAGACCATAAACTCTTATTAAATTGTTGACTAAGGTAACAAATCAAGTGAGAAGTGGGTCACGTTCTCACAGACTTCTACAGAAACCAACCTCCTTTTGGAACCGCATGTGTTGCCCCCTGTTGCAATTCAGATAGAAGGCAATCGTTTTCAATCAATAAATAGGATGTACAGTATAGATCGAGCTGTTCTGTGCTGGTCGTAAATACTTCTTAGAGTTAAAAGGTTATGGATAGACACACCGAGATCCTTCATTTCTAATGTATACTTTGTAATCCCGCATTATGGTTGTCCAGGAAAAACAGTACACACAACATTCGAGTGGGGTGACAATTCCCTTTTACATACAATTGTTCCCTTTCGGCTCTATCATGTCCGTCCTTCACAGACATAGCTCATTAGGTTAGCTTAGCATAGCAGAAAGTCTGAAAACAGGGAAACAGGAATCCTGGCTTGGTTCACTGGTTACACAATCTGCCCACCAACACCTCACAAACTCACTAATAAAGTCATTGGCTTTTTTGTATGAAAGGCTGTATGAAAACATTACCTTTTGATAAAACAAGGACTTTCCAAATTTGCAAAAGAGTTTGCTTCAGGTGTTTTTTGTAGAAAAAAAAACAGTTGATTTGCTAAATGGGATATGGAAACATTTTGCTGAATAAAAAAAGGTTTGCTTAAAACTTGTTTTGTAATTGGATAGAAGCATGTCATCTATCGGGTCCGTAACCTTTTAACACAAAACCCTTGTGCTTAGGTTTATGGCTCCTGACCTAAATCTGCAACAACAGTGTACCAGGTAAATACCATTATTCCCCAAGGGTTAGCACAATTACTGCTTCTGGATCTAGGTTTTGAAGATATGTGCCCTCAGTAACACTGAGGGCAAGGCTTGCAGACAAATGCTTATTTAGACCACAAAGGGGAGATTATTTGACATCGGATAGGACTAAAGTAATCTAACAAGCACCTTTTTAAGGCTGTATCCTCATGGTGTATTGTGGTGTCCTTTGGGGACCTGAGTTTTTCAGAGGTCCCGTTCCTATCATCATGCTTCACAAAAGACTTCGGAGTTCTCTCAGATAGGTGTGTCTTTTATCCTCAAACTGTACAAAACAGAACCCAGAGTGATTCGATTCACAGCCTGAGGCCACAACAAAAACTGATCCATTACAGAACTTGCGCACGAAAGAGCAACAATGAAACTCATTTCATAACATCGCTAAATAGGACATTGGTGATCACTGACCCTGTTCTTTCATGGTCCTAAGAAAAATAAAACACTGTTTGCGTGTATACATTATGGTTTCCTATGCGACGCTCCCCCTGCCCACCCCCAAGACAGCAATCAAGAGTCATTATCGGCCAACACCTGACACTGCCCAACATATAAAATAATATTTTTATATTGCTAATGCATTACTGGAAGTTTAAAACTGACCGCTGTACCGTAAATGTGGCGATAAAGTCAGAATGAATCTGACGGTAAGCATCTTTATTCCAGTAAAGTTCCCATGATATACTATAAGTAAACTATGTTTTATGCAAATCATCTTAAGTACATCCATGAAACAAATTATTGGCTATTAATTGTTAAATTATTAGCTAGGAAACATATTCATTTCTGAAGAAACAAGTACCTTGAGCTTCCTGTATCTGCCTTTAAATAACATGCTGGCTTTATTGAAGATATGGACAAGCTAAAATAAATAAAGTTCTGCTGAGATCAATAGTAATTCACACACATTAATAATTAATAAGAGCTGGGGACACACGGCGTGAGGAAAAAAACAGTTTTTTGTGACATTGACTTGAAAGTTATTTTAATGTCAACATTTGAATTCGCATTTGAATGAACTTGTTTGATAAATACTTTTAATAAACCATAACGTAAAGTACTACAATAATGATATATGTTGATCAAAAATCTGCATTTACCATTATTGTATGTAGAATAAAATGTAAAAATTTGGAATTTGTATTGCCACAAAGCAGTGAATGACTGAAAAAATCCAATTTTTTGAGAAAAAAAGTCTACTTTTCATATGTGGGCATGTATGGAAACCAAAAATGTGTTCTTGTTATTGCATATTAGTATATTTCCTTGTGGAGAGCTGGCTTCAAAAAAGCTTGAAATGGTCAGGTTACAATCAGCAGAAGGTTAACTGGTGACGTGTTGAACTGTGTGAAAAGGCTTATTTTAGATGAATTGTTATTTGATTTCGAAATGACGTAAAAGAGTATTTAGAAAAATGAAATTGTTCAAAGCCCAGCTCATGTTACACTTTTGTCTGTCTAACACACCCCTGTAGGGGCGACGGTATAAATGGAAGGGATCCGCCGACAGCAGTACAGAACATGAAGACTTGCAGGTGAGTCCTGAAATAACTTCATCACCTCTTTTCTGGATGTCTCGTGCTGTAGGCTAAGTTTATTTATATTAACTATACATTAGTCGAATAGTGTTGCCTGTAAAATGCTGTATGAAGTTTCTTACTATGTCATCAATGCTGTTTCTTTGTGTCCTTGACTTAACCTTTGACACACAAGATATCACTTGAGTCTTTATGTGCTCAATAATGAACTTTCTTTTTTAAATTTACTTGACATGCTTTGCACGTTTGTGTGAAGGTACAGCTAATATTTTGTATTATACTTATCGTTGTGTCTACGAAGCTTTTAAAGATGCAACTTAATTGAAGGATAATGGTAATTTCAAATCAATGTTTGTTAGATTTTTTTTTTCAGAAACTAGGCATAAATCATGAAACACAACATTGACGCAAGTGTTTCAATTTTTTTTCAAGTTGCTGCTTACTGTGTGTTGCATAATGGGCTTGAGTAACTCCATTGCCATTGTAGGCTCTTCCTTATTGTACAAGAAGGTCAAGCTTTCTTTTAATGCACTTCCTTCTGACAAACGATATTTTGGTTCCAATTGTTTTGCGGTTTTCTCACAGGTCTGAACTCAGAACCATGAGGCTGATCTTCCTTGTGTGCCAGCTTGGACTCATTTTGAGGACCAAGGCCCAGATTCCAGATGCTTGCGCTCTTAGCGATACAAACAGACCTCCAAGTTTGTGGGATTTATTACATAGCATATTAACTGTTATTTTCACAGCTCCATTGCACTTTGATTTACATCTTCTTTTTAATCTCTCTCAGGAAACACGGACATATCCGTGGTCTGTGGCACTCAGTTTATGGACCTGAGCATCTTCATCTGCCCTATGTACAATGCTCTTTACAATGAGTCAATGATGGTCCTCAATAATCAGTTCAACACACCTGAGTGTTATGGGAAAGCTGACTGGAACATGACTCCACCTGTCTTAAAATTCAGATTTCCCATGAATGAAAGTGCTGTCTCATCCTGCAATAATAACTTTAAGGTAGTCATCACACAAGCTTTAACAACTTGGTGTAGCAATTGAGGCACTTTGTCCATCTGATTTATTAGAAGATCTCATGCTATGGCAGTTAAAAAGATTTGCAATGTGTTGCAAATGTTTGATTTTGGTGCATTCTTATAGGATTAAATATCATTATAGAAAAGCCAAGGAGTGTAGAATGATTATATGTTGAATTCCTGCATCAAAGAATTAATCAGGGCTTGTTTCTTTTTTCTTTTTCTTTTGTAAAGGTAACCACTCAGGTTGGAACTGGAGTGTTTGCGGACTTCTCCAACGTCCAGTACGTCAACATCTCTGGCATTGTTAACTCCGTAGACCCGTCTGCGGGTATGATCACCTATCGCCAGCAGATCAAGTACATGTTTTCCTGCTTCTACCCAATGCAGTATCTCCTGAACAACACTCAATTGGCCGTGTGAGTACGTTATGAATAACACTTGTGCTGCATGAGAAGAAAGCATGACTGAGCTACATTCTCATCCAAGTTTCTTTACATCCAAAACAGATCAGGTACGAGTCTTGCCATCAGAGACAACAACGGTAGCTTCATCACTACACTGAGCATGCAGCTCTACGAAGTAAGAACTGCTCTAGCTTTTGGAATTCATGATTTTGAACGAATGTTTTTTTTTACATTAAATAACTTCATTCTGTTTTTTCTGCGGACAGGATAGCGCTTACACAAAGATCCTTACTATACCGCAAACAGGACTGAACCTGAAGACCAAGATTTATGTTTCAGTTAAAGCTACCAACCTAACAGAAAGGTATTTAAGTGTTGGAGGTTTACAGTAAAACATAAGTTACATAAATAAGAACACATAATTAATTTTCAACTTTTTGTCCTACTCGCAGATTCAACGTGCTGCTGGACAGATGCTACGCATCAACAAATCCATATCCCGTGGCCAGCACCTCTTATGACCTTTTTGTAGGGTGAGTCTCCTATGAGTAACCACAGTATAGAATACGTTTAAGACTCCAAGCTGGCTTTGTGCTTCCACACGTGCAGTCACATTACATGTCTTTTTTTCACATAAGGTGTCAACGGGACCCACAGACTAAGTTGGATGTCAATGGGATGTCTCAGAAAGCATCCTTCTCCTTTGAGGCCTTCAGATTTGTGGAGCACAAAAATCAGACAGTTTCTACTTTCTACCTGCACTGCGTCACCCGGCTCTGTGAGGTGGCCTCGTGTCGTGGGTTAATGCCGGTGAGTAGACACCACAGTTCCTTTAAGAGTCCTAATAGTAGGATATTACGGATTATTAATATGGATTTTTTATCCATTTTCAACAGACCTGTGGTGCCAAAAGAAGGAGAAAGAGAGAGGTCGCAGATGTGATTGGTAACGGAACAGTCACCTCGCCAGCCATCGTTGTGGGAAAACTAAGCAGTGGTGCGTCTTTAGGGAACAAAAATATCTTGTTATCTAAACCATCCTATCCATCATCCCTAAAAATGTGGATTTGCTTGGTTTATTCAATCTGACTGGATTTCTGACTTCATATGCTGTATGGCAATAAACTAAACAAATTAAATTAGCCTATTCAAAAATAAATAATGACCATCTTTCCTCGTGGTATCTTTTTTAAGAGAATTAGTTTGACATTTAGCGATATGCATTTATTTACATTCTTGCCAAGAGTTAGATTAAAAGATCGATACTAGTCTCAAGTCTGTTTGCTGTGTGAAGCTACTTCTAGCAGCCAGTTAGCTTAGCTTAGCATAGCACAGTGACTAGAGATGGGAACATTGTAATATGTATACTTTGAAAAGATGGTTAAATGTTAATTATTGTAATTTAGAGGTGCTGTTACGTTGATCGGACAGAGCCATGCCAGCTGTTTCCAGTCTTTATGCTAAGCTATCGCTACTGGTGTTAGCTCCGTCTTTAACCTATCATACACACATCAGAGTAGTATCAATTTCACATGTAAAGCAAAATAAGCCCTTTATAATTATTATTATAAATTATTATTATTATTGACAAAAGTATTTTTTTGACATTTTTCAGAAGAGGCTCAAACTTTCTCGGCTTCTCTAGGTAAGAATCTTGGTTCTTCTAGGTCATTACTTTCTCAGTCATTAGGAACATGAATTAATTTACCCATGAATCCTAACCCGGTGTAAAATGTGCATGCCTTTCTTCTTTCCTTGCTTCCACAGGTATGCCGTCCGAGGCCAACTACAGCAGCCCTGTGGTGGCTGTGATTGTCTGCATCGTGATCCTAACCATTCTCCTTGTCGTCATGGGTGTGTACTTTGTGTTGTTCATCAAACGGAGAAAAGCACTCCTCCAGTAACATCCCCTGAGTGAGCGCGGAGTCCCTTCACCTATCTCCCGAACTACCAGTTAACCATCATCTTCAAAGTATCACCGTTCTGCTGCAGAGACAGTAATACAAGTTATGAGAAACAATAGAAATATTATACTATACTACTATTTCCATTTCACAAACAGCAGTATCACTAGGTGTTCAGCAGTAGTCTAGGCTTGCAACTGTATAACCATAATAAATCACATCATCTGTAATGAAATTGAGTATTACGACGATGTGTCTTTAATTATGTTGTCCGAGTATATTGTAGTATGCGATCAATGGTGGCATTTTTTGTAATATAATAAAGAATAATGTGGTTTGGGTTCAAATCAGACGTTACTTCTGGCTATGCATGTGACACACAACATGACATTGCTCAGTTTGGTTGAAAAACAAGATGTTTGAATGGGACACAACCCGTGTCCTGGATGAAAGTCTTGTGCTTGTTTAAACTATGCGCCCCCCCAACGCACCTCCTAATGCAGAATCTGATGCTCTTATACGTTGTGATCATTCTTTCTGCTTTGCTCTTGTATAATTACTTGGGCCCCTAGAAGACACTGTCCCTATAAACTGTTTTAGCTGTACGTCCTTGCCTGTTTAGAATTACATACATATATTTAACCCTTGTTTGGTATTTGGGTCAAATTTTTACAAGAAGAAAAATGGTACAAGTATACATTATTCTACCTGAAAATCAATGGCTTAATCTTATTTTCTGTGATAAACATGTATTGCTGACTCAATTTCAAAAAATACTCTGGACATGACCACTTATGTTTTTCCATAGTGGATTTTTAACATGAATTATAACCTTATGACAAAAAAACGAATCACAGGTCCATTTTTAATTGTGTTCTAGTACTGATTGCATTCATTAAACATATACAGTATGTTATCGCCGTAGTTTGAAATTGAGATTAAGACCAAATTATTAATAGATTAGGAAGTAAAATTTATTTCAGAATTGTTTTTAAAACCCGAAATAAGTCAGGGGTCAATTTGACCCGAGAGATACGAGAGGGTCCCGGAAGTAAAGACAACACAAGGGTTAAATTACAGAGAAGGCAAATATAACGCACTGTACTGCATATAGTGTACACTGGACAAGACTGTGTCTGACTGCCAGTTTGTCCCACAAGTTATATGTTGTCTGTGTGTTATTTACTTTTTGGACATTTGATTAGTTACACATTTTACTTAATACCCATCAATAAAGTATAACATTCATTTTGAAGTTTGTTTCATTAGTAGCAAGTCTTTTCTGGTGGATCTAGCTAGAATTTCTGTCCAGTTTGAGTTTTTCTAGCTCTTGGTACTTCCATTTGTGCAGTTGCATTGCCCAAAGTACATTCATCAGAATTTGCAAAACGATTAAAAAAAAATACTTGTGAAAGCTATTTTCTTTAATCCGACTTGTATGATAAAATTGATTAAATGCAACAGTTCATCCGGTGACTCATACTGTATACTGTCAAATGAGATTTGTAACAATACTGTCTATATAAGAGTTAGTTAGAAGAGCAAGGAATTCAGAAGAAACAACCACTTAATAATAAGTAATTTTAATTTTAATAAGCATTTTATTCATGCAGGGACAGTGGGAAAGCTGCATTGCACCAGGTTGTAGAATATCTTTTATTGTAACCATGTTTGCCATCACATGTTGGTTAATATTAGCCTTGCAAAGTGATAACTTTGCGAGATTAGATCTTGATTATTTGGCACATGAGATTTTTAGAGAGTAATGGGTGCGCTGCATATTGGGAGCAACTAACAAAATGATACCTTAGAAATGTTGTATGTAGTGTGAAATAATAGAAACTAGATCCTGGTACGAGTGTACGAGTATTATTCCCATGTCTGTCTGGATATGAATTAAAGCCTAACAACTAATGGACTTGCTTGTTTTTAATTTAGTCAGTTTTTAAATGTTTTTATTCGGGGTTCACTGTACTATGAATGATGTTTGATTTCTCGATGACGTTTCCCTGTATGCCTCAGTGCTTCCTTTTGTCCAGTGACATTCTTTTTTGAAAAAACCCTTGAATGGCAAAAGCCAACACAAACTGTAGTCCAGCAGGTGTCAAAGCAGGTGTTGAATTTCTGCTTTTCTTCTTGAACAATAGCTCCCAGTTGTTCCAGTGTCTGGATTGATACACAACTCAATCTCCAATGGGGTTTGTTTCCTCTTGGGTGGAAACTAAGTATTGTTTCCTTGAGGTTAAAATTACAGTCACATATTACACTGTCTTTAGTTTTCATTAGAAATCCTCTGAAAGCTTTTCCCGACTGAATTTAAACTTTACCACTGTTACTATCACTCTGTGTTTTCACCTATCGAATATATGTGTCTTTGTACTATGGCAGTTTGGTATACTTTGACTTATTTGAAACCAGTTTTTGAAGAGTTTAGCAATCTTAATGGGAGTACGTCCTCCACCCATTCATTGGGGGTGGCCATCATACGCTCCCACAGGGCTGCCTCATAGGGAGTAGAGTCCATCCAGTCCACCAGCGCTCCATAACTCCTGCCTGCAGAGAGACACAGAGACACAAACAAGCATTAAAGGCACAAGCATTACACTTCTCTTAAGGTGAGCCTAAAATCATCCCCATAAATCATCTCACAAGCCCTCAGATATGTCCTCTATCTTTGGAGGAGGCTCATCCCACAGGTTCAATGCTACGTGTGCATCGATGCAGCTGTATCACCGATCTAATAATGTAATACATGATAAAATTTCATTGACTGCGTCATTTTTCTGCCTAATGAGAACTTCTTCTTTTAAAACTTTTAGTAAATTTTGTTCACTGCAATTCTGAATGCATTGCATTACCTGTAACTAATATTTCTACATTGTAATATTTCTGCTAGAAATAATTTATAGAGATCACATTCAGAATTAAGAAACGGCATTTTTTCCTACTTTTTTACATTTCTCTGGTCAAGCGATAAATTCAGATAGTAATTGCTCCATTAACCGATAATAAAAATAGTTACAAGTTGCAGCCCTTAATTCAGGCGGATGGTGGATGAACATTGACCTGAGGTATGTACAACATTTAGACTTTGCCATCTGAACAGAAATCTCTCTCTCTATATAAATCAATGTATAATAAGTATTACATAGTAAATAAGTAACAAATTGTCAGCTCAGTGTTACATCATAAAGACCACCCTGGTCTTAAACCTCACCACACTGCCTGACACCTTTCTGAAGTTCACAATAATAGTTTTTATTTTACACCACACTTTCATTTTTTATCACATTTTTTATTGATACATAAAACAATGCGATGCTCCAGCTGATGATCACTAGCATTACATGAGTCACATATTTCATCAGTTTGTGCGTTTAGAATTGAGATGGACCTCATCAGTACCTGTTCCAGCACCAAGCCTCAAGCCCCCCAGCAGGTTGCTGGCTAGCCTGTCTCGGTCCCACACAGTGAGCTCCACGCAGGCTTCTGATAGGTCAGCCTGCTTGATGCCGTCGTACACCATCGTGTGGTTAAACACCGGGTCTACTGTCCTCCGCAGCACACGGGTCTTCTGGCGACTCTTCCTGCTCGTGTCCGGCAGCACAAAGCTTGAGATGAGAAGGAAGGAGGAAACAAGATGACTGACACAGCAGAAAACATCAAAACTAATTAATTAGGGATTCATTTTGAGGTAGTGCTTAACCGCTTTCTTGCTGAGAGTTAGATGAGAAGATCTATATGAGGCTAACCACACTCTAGGAAAAGGCTAGCTTAGAATTATTGAAACGGGGAAACTGCTTGCCTGGGTCCGGGTCAATGAAAACCAAATCAACCAACCAGGACCTCTGGAGGTCACTAACTAACATGCTGCATCTGGTTTGTCTAATCCCGTCCACATGAAACTACAATTAGTTGTTAAACAGGAATTTAAGTGGAGACACCAGGAAGGAAATAGTCCAGCACATGTTCCGCTGTAAAATTGTAAATTGATGTTTTAGGCTACTGGTTTTATACATATTAAAAAAGCATCGTCCTCATAAATCCACCAGGGTTTAAAATGCCTACACAAAGGAAGCCCAAGGCAATGGACAGCCAGCCTAAATGAGTGAAAGCCCAAGAATCCCAGAAGTGGAAAGTCGAGGATATAGACTAGGGATTTATTTACATGTAGACAGAGCCAGGTTAGCTGTTTCCCCGTTTCCGGTCTTTGTGCTAAGCTAAGCTAACTGTCTGCTTGCTGCGGATTTGAGTGGTATCAATCTTCTCATCTAACTCTGGGCAAAAAAATGCAAATAAGAATGTTTCCCAAAATGCCAAACCATGGTTTTAACTTAAGAGAGATGTTATGTGCATACCACTTGACATATGGGTCGATGGTGGCCCGGATTAGAGGCAGGTTTTTGCATTCTTTCACCCAAATGTGAATCTCTCCAGTGTTTGGACCCGCCTTAATTAATCCTTTCAAGAAGAAATGACAAAATATACAAACAATTTCAAGAACCTTGTCTATAGGAAGGGTTTGATTGTGTATAACTAAAATGTACATCAAAAAGCAAAGCCTGTTTTTAAAACAATGGAATAAAGCCGTGTGCGGACCTTCGCTGTGGATGATCTGTGGCAGGAAACGCACGGCTAGTCTCATCTCTCCTCGACCATGTGACGGCGCTAGAGTGGGTGCAGCCTGAAATGTTTGACAGAGTATAAATTACATAAATAGAGGATCCAAAACCAATCATGAAGCTCCAAAATTCCTTTGTGCACAGGTTACATACTGAGCTCTTCTCTCCTTTATCTTTCCATTTATGTGCATCCATGTCCCAGAAAGGCCTGTTACTAACCTAGCTCTGGGCAACATTCCCCGGAGTCCTCATGGTCTTTTCCCCCCAGCATGTTTCCTTTGATCACAGAGGCTCCAAGATCATGTCTGCAGCTGCTTCCGTTGTCCTGCTACATGTCCTGCGATGCCTTGTTACAGTCGCTACGCTCTGCAGTGCCCTGTTACACCCTGCTACGCTCTGCGGTGCCCTGCTACACCCTGCTACACCCTGCTACATCCTGCTATGCTCTGCAGTGCCTTGTAGTGCCATGCTATGCCCTGCATTGCCATGAACTACGACAAACTACTACTTTTAGTCACTGTTCCAATATATTTTACTGTTACTGTGACTCTTCATTTCAACCCAAACCGGCCCCATCAGACCCCACCTACCAAGATCCTGGGTCTGTCCCAGGTTTTTTCCTAAAAGGAGTTCTTCCTCACCACTGTCACACTGTTGCTTTCTCTGGAGTGAATTACTAGAATTGTTGGGTCCTTGTAAATTACGCGGTCTAGTGTGGTCTAGACCTACGAATTCTTTAAAGTTTTTCGAGATAACTCTTGTTATGAATTGACACTATAATTAAAATTGAATTGAATTGTTACACAGTAACTACAGTGCATGTAATATTGCCAGCTCAAATTGACTCCGGGAAGGTTGCCCACATTCTTAGATAACGCCGCTGTTATTTGATGAGAAAACAACTACTGTGGATAAAGCAAGCCTGTGTGTGCTTTTTGTCCTCCTTACCCTTGCTTTCAGTGCTAAGTAGTTCATCTGGGTGTGGTCAAAGTCCCAGCTAGAGAGGTCCACCTCAACCTCGCCCAGGAAACTGTTCCTGCCAAAGGTGTCGTGATGCCAAACGGAGAGAATGAGTGTCTGGGTTCTGAGGTACTCCATGCGAACTCGATACTGTAAAGACAGGGAAGAGCGATTGCTTTTCTTTGTTGATTATCATGCATGCCAAGTGTTAAGCATTACAGTGTGGGAAAGTGTCTGTGTTTGTTTATTACTGCAGACATTATATCTACGGATTCTTACTCTGAGGATCTCGTTGAAAGTTGGATTTAGTGTCTTCTTTTTTACTGATGTTTTCCTCTTTCCCAGATTAGCTTTGTCTGGAACCAGGTAGCTTTTGACATACCTCAAAAAGAAAAAAATAGCAACCTTAACAAAAACTTCAGTATATACTACCATTGGAAGTAGTCCAAGTTAGTGGCCAAAGTTAACTTTCTGACCAACAACCAGTGCCAACAACCAAAACAAATGGAAACCTAAAAAAAAAATAACACGTCAATATTTTAAAGTGCCATTTACAGTTTTGCTGTATTGCAGTATATAGTATGCACTGTATTCATTCTGAGACCATTGAGAAAACACAATGCAACACATGAACAAATATTATTGATCATAATTACACATTTACATGGGTATTAGTAGTCTAACAGTTATCAGGTCTTTCGAGTATCCCAATCCCAAAATGTTTGTGCATGTCAACATATAATGTTATATCATATCATGTGCATGTCAACATATCATCATCATATCCTGGCTTCCGCCCTCATCCCAGTTTCAAGAAACCCAAATGTGCTACCAGGTGTACTCCCATAGAAGCAAATACATGCACACACATTATCCAGGTCTAATTTCGGGGTGTTTAAGGTGTTTCCTTAGCTTGAGCTGTGTTAGAACGTAGTTAAACATTAAGAGAAATACATATGAAGGTAAACAAGGTACTGTTGACCTAAATATCAAAATAAATGAAAAACTTTTAAGGTGGAATTCAACATGCTTCTCAGTGCTGCACATTTTCTTTTATTGCATGTAGTACGTTTCCATTTGGTTTGTTTTAATAGCCAGTAACCAGGTTTCTCAATGCTCCATGTAAACATCCTGATATTGATAAAAACTTTAAAAACTACCTGGAAACATTCACTCATTGTACACACTAATTGTCTTTCAGCGGTTGTTCATTTCAAACACATCAACAGTCTTACTTAGACGAACACTACATACAGTAAAGAAATATGATGATAGAAACCTCCAGGTACAGTACTCACGGATCTGAGCGGCCCCTCTTTGGGTCGACGGCAGCCAGGTCTTGGCACTCAACCACAAAGATGTGAAACTCTCGGAGCTTCTGGATGTAGTTGATGGAGAACTTGATGTTTCCCTGAACCTCCACATTCCCAAAGTCCCCGCTGTACATGGTCATCACACTTCCACTCAGCTAGAAGCAGACACAAACACTGTTGATGCAGTTGACTAGACTAAAAAACATTAGTTCTTATAAGTTTTAAGTATAACTTTTGTGTTAATAGAATAAATATGAATCATTAAGCCTACTTATCAAAAGTCCTTCTTGTAAATATGATTTTTTTTCTTCATAACAGTGTACTTTTAAGATGAATGTATTCAATGCATTGGTTCCAGGACAACAGAAAGGATGACAATGCATACACTATGATTTCCAACATGGCTCTGAGTGAACATGCTGTACCTCACTGCCCATGAGCCTTTGCAGCTCTTCAGCACAGCACTGTTCCAATGACCTCGCCCCTCCCACACAGAAACTTAACATCCTTAGTTATCCTGCTCAGTATGATCTGTGCACTGCATACTTAAGCTGATTATTACAAACAGCTAATGGGATTTTGTAATGAAGATGTTTTTTTAACAAAATATGAAAGAATAAGTAGTGAATACTAAAATTTGAATTACAACTAAATTTGGTTTTACAATGCAGGTATGCAAACAATGTACATCATCAATCATAACATTTTTTTATCAGATAATTTGGTGTTTTCTGAAAATCGAATCCCTCTCCAAGAGATAGAGGACATGGACGGAGAACTCTAACTCTAATTTTATACATCCAAGTCTGTTGGGTCTTACTACATAATTTAGTATTTGGAAGTGGCTGCTTGTTGCTGTTCCTGTTGTTGTTGTTGTTGTCGGGATGCTTTTTTGAGTTTTATTTCAACTTTTTATTTTTACATTTCAATGTTCTTTTATACAGCACCTTAATGCTTCTTTATACAGCACTTTGGTCAACTTAAGCTGGGTTTTAAATTTGCTCTAGATATAAATTTGACTCACTTACTTTACTTACTATACATTAATTACTTTGTACAAAGGCTTTTGTATGAAGCCTGTATGAAATTGTCATTGTCAACGTCATTGATTTAAATGTCGTCAGTATCAGTTGACGCTGAACACTTCACGTTTGAAAATGAAATCTCAGTTAGAGACGTGATCTCACCAGACCCTCTGAAGGTTATGTGTGAGGCAACATTAGCCGCTACCAGGGGTGTCAGACTGGGGGTGGAAATCATGTGAGGAGGGCCCAAAAAGATGCTGGGACGAACAGCTGTGGATGCGAGGGGCCAGCAGAGAATGCCTTTCTACAGGACCCACAATTTTGTGCTACGCCCCTGGACACTACTACTAGCAAAACCCGAATGTCTGACCAGTCAGCAGTCAAGTTGTAATGTGGTTTATGTAGGTACCAGGTTATGTCAAGGAAGCATAATGGGTTAATAAAAAAAGACTCTGGTTCTGCATCCTTTTTTTTATCTAGTTCAAATTCACATTGAAAATCCATTTTAGGAGTGTGACGCTAAATGGGTGGAGTAATCTTTTAATGGTTGTGCTTGACCGTCTGGTACCAACCCTGAGTCTGATGGGGATGGGAGTTAAACCTTTATGAGACATGACATAACGTCCTAACAATAACAAGTTATGGGTTCTCATGGGTAAGCTTTAAAGCCAACGGGTAGCACAGATGAAGAGAGCGGTGTCTGAGTGTTAGGCGTGCTCATTAGCGATGCATGCTGCTGTGTGTGAACATACAGAAGACAAAGACGCCATGCCAGGGGAGCCGGTGAGGTTATTCAAAGAGCGGCCCATCATTAGTCTTCCTGGGGGGTCACTATCCTCGTAGGTGAAGTCAGTGTCTCTGCCAACGTCCTAAAACACAGACAGCAAGCACGGAAAGCTCTATGCACAGGGATGAAGAACAGGATTTGACCTACTGGACTAAAAGATGCAGGGGTGCTTTTACCTCCTTCTGTAAGAACGAAGGGACTGATTTGCTCATCTTCTTCAGGTGCTCCGGATCCGAAAATAAGGAGGAGGAGGGCGAAGGGATGGATGAGACTAAAGAGCGGTTGATATGGAAGCAGAATACTTCAAATCTTCACTTAATTGCTTGCAAAGATATTCATAATAAAAAGAATCAAGCTTTTTTTTTTTTACCATCACTAATGCGTCTCATGTTAGCAGTCGGGTCTTGGCTTCTTTCTTGTCCTGTGAGAAACAAATCAAAATAAATCACAGTCTCTCAAAAGGATACGTGCATTTGGACAATTTGACTCAGAAGATCAGGCTCACGTGGTGATAAGGACGCTGTGATGTCCTCCATACTTTTAGCCAGATTTTTGGGCCGTGCTTCCGCTCGCCTCAGCGCTTTCCTTACAAGGCTTGGGCCGTCCCTGTCGTTCTCACCTACAGTGAAAATTGGAAAGAAAAATATGTCATCATTTCACTGTTTGTTTGCTTATGATAGTGCCAGTTTTTCGTGCTCAAATTGGTTGATGAAACAGCAGACAATGAGACTGGACAGACGTACGCTTAACAGAGGACAACATAATTTAAGATGTAATCTGACATGAATGCTGAGATTATTTTACTTACGCAAGCTTATTGTGTACATAACTTGTCTGTCTATACTTTTAAATAGGGCTGCTTCTGACAGTATTCCAATGCTTGATTAATATGCCGATTATTTCCCAATAAATCAATGAATCGTTTGCTCTATAAATGTCAGAAACCGTCACAATATCACAGAGAACAATGTGATCTCATTAACCCTCGTGTTGTCTTCCCGTCAAAAGAATTAACACTTTCGTTGGCTTTTTATCAATGTTTTAACTTCTCTTACGTTTTCGTCCTTTTTTTTTTAACGCTTTGGACACTTTTTTTCCCAATGGTTGTCACTTTATTTTGACATTTTTAAAACTACGTAACACTAACTTATTAACTTAAATTTTACAGTTCTTTTTGGAATTAATGATCAATAAACCTAATTTATAGGAAATTGTACCTGATATTTGAGTTTGAAAAGCAGAAATTCGGAATTATTGAGACTAAAATTTAAGGAATGGATGTTTGATGGATAATCACAGACTGGAATGTGTCAACTTTTACTCAATACTATTTCAAAAACACTTCAATTTGTTTTCAAATACTATAAAATTGAACAAGACGCTCCCAATTTAATGAAAGTAGAGATTTGTACTTGGCAAAGAGCGTTGGGTGGAATCAATCATGTTATTTTGGGGAATTAAAAAGAACATTGATATAGGAAAACGGGTCCATTTGACCCGAGGACAACATGAGGGTTACATGGCTTGTTCTGCAAGTGGGAACTGAAATAAAATGGAGATAATGAATGGTATTTTTGTAATATATAGTGTATATTGTCAGATATAAGTCTTACAATTAGTGTTGGCCTTTTTGGCACATTTTCAAGTTTGAATTGATTCCTCTGGCATTCATTCATTAGCAAAACACTGTCAGTAATAACAAACAGCACATTAAATATGCAGTTTAGTGACCTTTGGAAATGGTGTGTAACTGTTTGAGGATGTACAGGTACAGCTCTTGCTTCAAAGCCAATGAAACTAGCTTCCTAAATCCTAAGCTGGTAAAACATCTTTATCCGTGAGGTGTGAGGGAAGTAAGAGTGACGTATCGGCCGGCCCACAAAGTCAACATGGGCAGCTGATCCCGGCTACACACAGTGTTTACAGAGATATGCTTCAGCCAACACAGATGATTTGACACGGACATGATATCAAGGATTCTGCTGTATAAAACACCTGACGATAACTGTCAAACAGAAAGCAGAAGTACTTAAAAACAGCTCTATTTTCAATAAAATGTTCAACACGTTGTAAAAATTATATAAAATTTCAAAAGGTGAAAACATTTGTTCTTTCTGCTAAATGTTCCCCGTAGGAGATCTAAATTTGGATTCATTTTTTACTTAAACTCCTTTTGCTCTCAACATTTACTCCCTGCTTCGAAAAAAGTTGTTTTGCTTCCGTTTTCCCAAAATCATTCCCAAAATCATTATTAATATTACCTATCAAAAATACTAAATTTTATTTATTTATGTATTCTATTTTCACAACTAAAACAGTGTTATATGTTTCACAAAAAAGATGTGATGGACAATTGCCGAAAAACCCTCAAGGGATAAGTGGCAATCTCCATAGAAACAGCTGTATTTAACAATTTAAAAACATATATATATTAGTATGTACAATTTCTTTTTAGCACAAACCCATATGGAAAATTCAGACAACTTAGGAACAATTTGACTTATATGCGATCATTTAACTGACTCTTTCCGAGTCCAGCTTCAGTTATTCATATTATGTAAAATATTGTTTATGTATATTCATAACATGTGAAAAACAAAAGTTGTTGCTTACGGTTTGAGCCATTCCTGGACCAGGTTTCTGACGTGCTGCTCACCGATGACTCCTGACCTGCGTCTGAACTGCTGTAGTTTGCCCACAGAGGGCGCTGACTCGCCTTGCCCCCCCTCCTGCCGTTACGCTCCTCTGAGCTCACCGGAGTGCTGGCCCTCATCGGCCCATCCAGGTCAAACCCATGGGCAGACTTCCCTTCGGAGCCCTGGTCCTTCACTGGCGGGGCGAAGGAGGCGTGGACGCTGGTCTCGTCTGTCATACCCAGGTAATGGCGGTAGTCCCTGGGAACACACGCCCGCGCAAGAGGAGCCTGAGTCTCCGTTTCATGCCTCTGCTTCCTGCTCTGGGAGTGGATGGGGCCTACATCCATTTTAAGCTCTTCTTCACCGGGAACGCTCAGAGAGAACATGCTGGTGGTGCGACGCATTGACTTTCCACGACTGCTCGAATAGCTAAAGCTGTCTTTCCTGCTCTTTGGAGAACGCGTCTCTTTTCCTGAACTGCTTGGCTGTTTGGTGGATTTCTCCTCTCGACTAGAGTCTTTGGAGCTCCTTCTGGACTCAGCTGTCGTATAATGAAACTGGTTGTTTTTGCCCTCATTCGCTGCCCTCGACCCCGTGGGTCTGTCATGAGGCGACTTCGAACGATTCTGAGCAGGTGGAGATGATTTGACCATGGCCGGTCTTGTTTTCTCTGTTGCGATGTAAACCTCAGGGTCAGCGCACCTTAACTCCTGAGATGAAAGCGGGGCACTTATGGGTTCTTTCCGTTTGGGGCTTTTGGGTCTGTCGAAGGAAAATGATCCCTTGGCTTCTGACGTAGCCTCGTCCCAGAACTCCCGCAAAGTGTTAAATTGTATTCGGCTTGAGCCTAGGGTAGGGGACAACTTGTCTAGCCTCTGATTAAAAGGAAGAACATTGTAATTCTGATTTCTATCACAGTCTTCCTCATCGCTGCCGGAATCATTTCCAATTGAAGTCAGGTCGTACTCGGACTTTGTATATCTTTTATTCAGTTTTGCTTGATTTGCACCACGAGCGACTTTACCTTCCCCAAGAGCTGTAGGTTTGCTGGTGTAAAACGGGGATTTGTTCCTCTCCGTCTCCCAAAAAGATTTGAGCTGCTTTATCTTCTCTGCAATACTTTCTTGATGTGGCAAACCTTGTCTGTTTGAGGGAGTAATTCTGTCTTTATTAAACGTATTCTCTTGCCGTTTGGGAGACATGCTTGATAGCACACTTTCATCTTCACTGTCCATTCTCTTCACCTCTTCACTTGAACCTCTACATATTTGTGTTTTAGGGGTGATTTGGATATCATTCCCGCCTTGCTTGTAGTCCATATATGGGTGGTTTCTGGACATGTGGAGCTTCTCAGAGTCTGGATCTGTATCCAGCTGAGACAAAGGAATATTCTGGGACAGTTTGGTTTGCAGTGAGATTTCTCTGGATTGGGAGATACTGTCAGGTTGTGGACTGGACTGGTTGGGTGTACTAAGTCTGGTTACACTTAAAATCTCAGTCTCTGAACCTCTTCTGTCAGATACTTGGGGACTGGCCGCCAACTTTAAATAATCTAAGTTGTATGTTGGGTCATTATTGTTCCTTTGAGTTAAAGTATTCATCCCCCGACTGTCTACCTCCTGTTTATTATTTGATTGAACATTGTCTCCAGTATCTTTCTGTTGTTCTCTCTTTTCCTGATGATTTGAAGCGAACTTATCATAAATCCCCTCCATGTTATACACTCCAGACACAGTGGGCATGCCAGGCGCTCTGAGGGGTTTCTTTACTGTTTCCTCGTCTTTCTCCACCAAGAGGTGAATGGGTTTTTGTTTGTTGTTGCTGGACATGATTGACTTGCTGATAAGTATTTTAGGTCCCGGGTTGCTTTTCTCCCAGAATGACTTCAGATGAGTGATTTGGGGCGGTTGGCTTTCATCATTACCATCTTTAACTTCCTGTGACGGCATTCTTTCTCTAGTATCCTTCTTCACCTCCTCTTGTGTTTCTCGGCCTGTTGCTCTTAACTCTTTAGCCTCATTGTTCTGTCTTTGTAAGTTATTCCTCCTCATCTCAAGGGTTTCATCACTTATCATATCCCCAGCATCTTTTCGTAATGATTCTTCACCTCTTATTTTGCTGATTTCTACATGTTTTTCAGAGCTCTTTGTCGCTTTAGGACCGTTGTCTGTCCTTAGCGAATCAATGCTGTCTGTGCTGCGGCAGAACCAGTCCAGCACCCTCGCAATGGAGTCCTCCTCATCACCGGTGGGACTGGCTGTCTGAGTGGATAATTGAAATGCGTGTTTCTGATTGGATTTCTTCTGCGCTTGCTGATCAGACTTATCAATGAAGTTGAGATCGTAAGATTCTGGAGGATCTGGATCTGAAAACAAAGATATGAATTCCGAATGAAATATGTGTCAGAAAGCAACTACCGTCTGTTCTGCAGCAGGTTTATCTTCCAAGAGTCAGCCATGCTAGCTGCAATGTAAGGCAAATGCTAATATCCGAATGCTATCGTGCTCACTGCTAACATGCTCACAATAATAATGGAAACATGCTGATGTTAAGAAGGTATAATGTTTGTACCATTTTCAACAATTTAGTTTAGCGTGCAAGCAAGCTATTTAGCAATAAACACGATGTGTTACTTGATGGGACTGCCATTAGCTTTGCAGGTTGTCATGAAACAAGGCATTGGACAAAATGAACTTAATCAAGATAGATGAAAGTTTAAGTGATCCCGAAGGTATTATAAGTATTGCAAATTTCACGACACTCCAGTCAATGAGCCTTGTCACCTTCAGCTCTGGATCCACTTTTAAAGCTACTGCAGTGAGAGGTTACACTGATGTTTTATTCCCTGAAAACAGCATGAATAAGTGTATGTTTCCTTTATTATTTATTGCTGCTTCCCACCTACTAAGATGGCATTTCTGTTTTATTAAAAGACTAAGTTTGTCTCCTCTGATCCACCTGTACCCTGTGGTGCGTGCATCAGCTGCTATGGTGAAGGGGGGGCTGACGGACAGTAAGTAGAGGTGTTTCTTGTCGCTGAACTCACCCACAATGCTTTGGGGCAGACTCAGCTCTTCCTGCCTCCCTGCTGTCCCCACACTGCTGTTGTTTTCTCTGTCTGGATGTAGGTTGTGAGTTGCTATGGAAGGATCAGAGAGTTGAAGTAAAATGTTGGGGTCAGCGCTGCGGGAGGAAGCGTCCACTGACCTAGAAGGTGGGGTGTTTTCTCTCTCCAGACTGGAATAAGACAAAACCAGGGATATATCATCTAGCTGGGAGTTTTTATCCAGAGGTCTGAATGGCTGAGCAGACTGAGGTACTTGATTAGGAACAATGCTTTTCTGAGGTATTTCATCTCGGCCCTTCAGGTAGGACTGGTTAGAGCTGTCGCTGGACCCTCGCTGGAGGCTCAGTCTTGTAGCAGGAACGATCCCCGCTGACCCTCCCTGAGCGTCTAGCGCCAGGCTGTTGCTTTCTGACTGACTGGAGGTACGTCTTGATAGAAATGTCCTCTTCTTTGGCACCGGCCTGAAACCTACAGAGGAGCCCTCTGATGTGAGGGAGCCCCCTGACGTCTGACTGGCCTCCGCTGGCTGGCTCTTCGCTGGAGATATGGGCTCTGAGGGGAAGCATCAAAAGAAGCCGTTATAAGTTGGCACATTCATGTTTTATGTGTGGTGAATCTCAATTCACAGCCTCATAAATGCCTTTTCATGTGTTTCAATCCCAACCTGTCTCAGATGACACCTGGTCCTGACTGGTTGACATGTCATCATTAGTTCCAGGTGGCTCAACAACAATAAGGGAAGGGCGGTTGAAAGGGTTGTGCCTCGGCTTGAAGGAACAAGAATATGATGAATGTTACATTACAATGCAATTATATTCCAGTAGCTACAATATGAATGATACAAGGTTGCACCAGAGAGAATAAATCATTTACAGAGAAGAGGCTGGCTTTGTAAGACATATGCCTACCCTTCTTGGAGAGCGGACTACTGCATTTAGATTCTCTTTTTCTGCATCGCTGTGGGGTTAAAAAATTAAAATATTTAGTTAGAAAAGGTGAATTTGAAAGAAACAAAGCATCAGATGAAGTGTTTCACATGTGTGCCTGCTGCGAAACTCCGCACCAACGTTTTTTTTCTCAAATGTACACTGTAGTGTGCACGACTGGGGTTTGCTGACTCCTAAAGAACGAAGAGAAGAATGTCTCCCCAACCTCAACAAAGGTATGAGACAAAACTAGAAGATAAACTCACAACATCTGGAATTTTGCGTCAAAATCAAAGGATTTGTATTACAGGAAAGCAAACCTTAAAGCTATGGTGCGTAGTTTCTGTATCCCCCTGTTCTAAGTAATGACAACAAAACTGTCAGCACGTCCACATAATACAAGCCTTCCACGATCGACCCCCCACCCCCACCCCTACCCCTCCTCCATGCAGTAACCAAGGGGGACACAAACACGATGGACTATTCAGAAGACGTAATTATCTTCACTCAATTTTCTGAAAATTGCCCATTTGGCGCAGCACTGTGAATGCAACAGTGGTTTGAATTGTTTGGGAGTCATTGGAAATCCACCTATTCCGTCATTTAAGCGGGAGGTGTGTTAACATTCTGCAAATAGAGTCAGGGCAGTCACATTTCTGAGTCTATCGTGTGCTTAGAAAATGTGTACATGAGTACAAAGGCTTGGAAAACTCAAATATTGACCCAACTTGCAATAAAATGTGAAATGTGTCTCAGCTGTTGCTGTTATCTTAGTAAGTATCTTTTACCGCAGTTAGTATTCATAATGTCATAACAATCCAGTTACTTTGAATAAAAAAACTCATGCCCAGAGCGCTATTGAGTTAAATACTTTGCCAAACTGTCGGTCTGCTAATCCTTTAATATGTCAGACCACATCCTGCAGTGTTATGAGCGGTAGCTGCTGCTGGGCTATAAAACAAGACATGTTCCGTGTCAGCAACACCTTTGTTTACAGAGGCTGAGTCACAAGACACCAGACACACACACACACACACACACACACACACACACACATACACACACACACTACACAGACCAAGGGAGAAAGAGACAGAGGAGCTAGAATAGGTAGGAGCTATCTAAAAAAACGTTGGCATGCTCTTTCAAGTCAACACCGGGCAGGCTAAATAAGAACATGAACATAAGAAAATGAAAAGGTAAAAGAAAGACAGACGAAAGGATTGTGTACTTGAGGTCCTGATGTTGTCCTGGTTCCAAAGATCGTGCAGGTTTTGGTGGAGCGACGATGTCTGATCCTTGACCGCTGGGTGTCTTGGATCTTTCAATTCTTAAGGAACCATCTGCAGCAGAAAGTCGAGAAGAAAAATAGAAAGAGATTATGGAGTTCATAACAACACACTGCAATCAAAATATCAGGTTTTATGTGTTTTACATACTGTATGTTGTATTATTTAGATTTTGGCCAGAGGTTAGGTTGATTTCTTCCCTAGCCTGCTGTATGTGCCTCTGCGCTTCAAAAAACTTTCACTTGTCATCCAGCAACAAGTGTTATTCAACTGTTATTAACTGTTTCTCAGCGGTGAAATCAATGTTTGAATCCAAAATTAGTATTGCTTTCCCCTGTAATTTACCCATAAGTCCACAGTGTACAGGCATCGGCACTGTTGGCCTGGTCGGCGTAGGAAAGGTTGGATTTCACCATCAAACATGTTATCTTTCAAGGCTCTCAGGGTATGTGGAATATACAGTGCTGCTCACACGTTTATGAACCCGTGCTAAAGTTGACTAAAAAGAGGAATACAAAAATCATCTTTTTAGAAATTAATTTTAATGCTTTTATTAAGAAAAATAGACAAAATCCAACTTTTAAGGACACCTGTTTTATTTGTGATTAAATCATTTATGTGGATAAATAAATATTGTTCCTTAAAATCCCGCCGGCGTAAGTATACACCCCCCATGTTAAGTTCCCATAGAGGCAGGCACATCTTTATTTTTAAAGGCCAGTTATTACATGGATCAGGACACTATGCATCCTAATAAAGTTCCCTTGGCCTTTGGAATTAAAATCATCACATACCCTTCACCTTAAAATCATCTTTCAATGCAAATCAGAGCGGATATTAAGCTAACTGAAATAAAACCCTGCCAATCTCTAGGTATGGTGAAGGGTATGTGATGATGTGGGGCTAAGTTAGTTCCAAAGTCCATGAAGTAACTGGCTTTTTTGTTGTCCTTAAAGGTTTTTTTTTCTTCCTGTTTTTTGAATTAAGTCGATCCCAGGCCAGGTTGAAGATATAATCTCCACACCTAGTCCTGGGTATTGCCCGAGGCCTCCTCCCAGCTGGACGGGCCTGGAACACCTCCCTAGGGAGGCGCCCAGCAGGCATCCTTACCAGATGCCCAAACCATCTCAACTGGCTCCTTTTGACGCGAAGGAGCAGCGGCTCTACTCAGAGCTCCTCTCGGAGGACTGAGCTTCTCACCCGATCTCTAAGAGAGACGCCAGCCACCCTTAAGCACGGGTTCATGAACTTATGAGCACCCCTATACCTATACTGGGTGTGTGGCTTGATAAATAAACTAATTGTAAAGAGCACTGGGGTCACAAATGGAGTTAGAACATGTGTTTCAAAAGTGTTGAATGAACACACCTAAACCAGCTTTCCTCTTGTTCATGGAGGCCAGGATGATCTCCGAGCCGTGGATCTTGTCCATGTGTCTGCGAGACTTGGCCTCGTAAAACCACTCTCCAGTCCGGTACTTCCGCTGGGTGTCTGGCTGCGATCCGCCGTCCAAGATCTTCCCCAGTTTCCTGGGGGGGGAACACAAATGTGACATGTATAAATGTTTAACCCTCATGTTGTCCTCGGGTCAAATTGACCCCTTTTCCTATTTTAATGTTCTTTTTAATTCCCCAAAATAACATGGTGGATTCCACCCAACGCTCTTTGCCAAGTACAAATCTCTACTTTCATTCATTTTGGGGCGTCTTATTCAATTTTATAGAATTTGATTTAAAAAAAAATGTGTTTTTGAAATAGTAATGAGAACAAGTTGACATATTCCAGTCTGTGATTATCCATCAGCATCCATTCCTTTAATTTTAGTCAAAATAATTCCTAATTTCTGCTTTTCTAACTCTTGTAATCGTCTAATTTCCTATAAATGAGGTTTATTCACCATAAATTCCAAAAAGAACTGTAAAACTACAGTTAATAAGTTAGTGTTACATAGGGTTGAAAACATCAAAAAAAGCAACAAACATTGAAAAAAAGTATCAAAAGTGTTGAAAAATGGGACAAAAATGTAAAAAAAATTTCAAACATTGATAAAAAGCGTCTATACTGTATATATAAATATATATCTATATCTATATATATATATATATGTATTTATATATAAACTAACTTATAAACAAGATGTACTACTTGTATCCGCTGCACTAAATGGTGAATCTGAATACATATAATTTTGTCTTGGAGTTGATTTTATTTGTTTGTTCCTGCTCTTTCTATCCTGATTTTAACCTTGTTCAACTTTCTTTTCTTTTTTTTGATCTCCTGAGGCATGTCATCAAGTCAGCTTGGGAAAGTGAAATGTGAAAGTTATTTAATATCACTTTTAGTATTTTTAACCTACTCTCAGATTCAGCCTTCTAACTCCACTTCACAGCGCAACACCAGCTTTACATAACAGACATGCATGATCTATTTAGAGGAAGGAATTCAGAAAACATTTCCCATCAAGTTGAAATTGAATCAAAAAGAAGCGAGCGCTTCGACTCATCTTCCCTCTAGAAGGAGAAGCACGGCAGTCATGTGAAAATAGGGTAGCACATTATTACAGGCTGTTGGCTTAATCCTCTTACACCAGATCGACCGAGACACAGCGAGCATTCAGCCCCCAAAAAATAGTTTCCTGGGCAAAATCAATTAAACTGACAATGAAAAGAACATTGTTTCATGACATTCTTGACTCTTGTAAAATGGAATGAAACCCATCTTCAAAGATGTCTTTTGTTAAGTTCACATGCGTGATTGCAGTTTTATTGGTTAAGAAGAAGTGTTTTCCTTTTGTATCTGCACATGGGAGGGATCAGAAATCCTACTGGGCCTTTGTTTATCTTAGCAAGCCTTGAATACACACTCCACACTCAGAGGAATGTCTGACCCCTCCCAAAGGTGCAATGGAGATCTTAGGAGCAGCGGACTTAAAATGTAAGTCTAACCTTTCTCTTTATTCCCAAGCTGACCGGAAGCAGCATCAGGACTCACCCTCTTCACAGCTGAGGTGTCTCTCATCATTGAGGCCTCTAAGGGTTCCTATTCTTGTTTGTCAGATCAACATGATCCTGTCCCCCATGTGTTAACGTCGTCTTGGGTGTAATCTAATTGCCCGTCTCCGATCAAGGCTTCTCAGTGATCAAGGCCACGTCTGTATTTGGCCCAGCTGTAATTGTGTTATTCTATTATGGCGACAGAAGTATTAGTTTTCCTGTCCCACAAAGGCCTCTTCTTCAGAAACAGCCGTTGGAAGGACCAAGGAGTACTTATCGAATCATTCAAATTACATTAGCTGAACAACATGACATGAGCTTAAATGTCAGCCAAAACATTTCTGCTGATGTAAAATAAGCCGAGTTGGATGCTGTTGACATTTGAAACCTTGATCAGCCTAAAACGCAATTTAAAGATGGCAGATGCTGATTTGTTTTCACTGACGCATATTTCTACTACGGCTGCACGATTAATTGCAACTATCGACTAGTGAAATATTCAAATCGCAAAGGGGGGGGGGGGGGGGGG
>NC_048409.1:2198415-2205115 GCF_013103735.1 Etheostoma cragini | reverse complement strand
ATATATGCAATATATATTAAAAAAAAAATTGTCAAACAATTCTGAGGTAAGTGTTGTGGTGCTGCAGAGACGTTCCAGCCTATAAATCATATCTGACACTATGGAAAATTATCTTTAATTGGTAGAGATCCTTGCATAAATCACACTAAAATTATTTAAATTTTTTAATTTTAATATTATATATTATTTATACAGTATATATATATTTTTTCAATGAAAATGACAATAATGACAATAATGATATATGTATATATGTATATATATCTCACAATATTAGTCAAAATAATAGATATTTTATTTTTCCTCATGCACCGCAGCCCTAGTTTCTACCTGATTCTCTCCTCCTCGGCTTTCTTCAGCTCGGCGTCCCTCCTCAGCACCGTCATTATCGCCCCCTGCTCCTCCTCCGTCAGGTGGCTCAGGTCAATCATGGTTCCTCCCCCCCCACCCACCCACCCCTCCTGCTCCTCTCAGCGGGCTGCGCTCAGCAAGCAGGGAGCAACCACCAGCTGGGTCCGTCCCTGCCGGGCAAAACCAACGTCAAATCCTACACCGTCGTGGTTGTTTTTCTATATATTTCACAACCGTGATGAGTACATCATTGCATCTTGACAACAATTAATTACAAGGGGAAGAATTACATGGGCAGACAGTCTTCTGTTGTTTGGTGAGTTGGTTTAAAAACTATGGGTGCACAATTACAGCATGCTATTCCTGGCCAGCCATTTTACTGCTGTGGAGTCCATACAGTACAACGGGTTTCTCATTAGGGACAGTGAATGCAGCAGCACCCATTAACTCTGTTTAAATCAGAAATACTGGAAGCTGTTTCGACAATTCCACCAAAGGATGTAAAGTCGACCACTGTGGCTTCTGTATCTGTCCAGAAACGGGGGTGGAACGTCTCCACTAAGGAGATTTACTCCAGAACACTTCAGTCAAATGTTGAGGGACTTAGTATATCTATTTACTTTACATTATACTTGTACTACACTACATTTCAGTGGAACTTATTGTATTATTTTACCCCACTACATTATTTGACAGCTAGTTACTTTACAAATTAACTTTGCATATCAAACATATGATAAGCTTATGTAATACAACGCATTGTTAAAAAATAAACCAACCTTTTTAACTTAAAGGTGACCTGCCACACAAAACCGTTTTTACTTGCATTTTATATATATGTCAGGTCTTGTGTGTGTGTGTGTGTGTGTGTGTGTGTGTGTGTGTGTGTGTGTGTGTGTGCGCTATGTGGTGAATGTGAAGATGAACTGCTACCTCCTCTGTCAGCTCTGAAAGGAAATAAGAGGAGACATCACACCCATCACAACAGCTGGTCAGTCTGGTGTCATGTGTCCTGAGCTCATTAATATTCATGAGCTGGGTAAAGGATGCTGATAGCCAAGCACTCATTGGCTAGCTGTTAGCCAATCAGAGTCAAGCACCTTAACTCGTTGAATATTAATGAGAACCGGCCCAAATGGAGCTGAGTCTTCCTGCAGGCTTTCTATACACCGCTAGAATCGTTATAGAATCCATGGTCGCACTTCAGACGTTACCACAAAGTCATGAAATATAATGTGGCAGGGCACCTTTAAACAATTTATGATTTATGAGCTCAGTGAGCTCATATGGTTTCATTTAAGTAAGAGTTTGAGACCCAAAGAGGTGAAATTACATAATATTTCATAAAAAAGCAAAGATTAGGAATGGAAACTAACTTGTTCATCAGAACTTTGTTTTATCTCCCATTAATCATCGCACGGCCGCTCAGATGTATCATGTGGCCTTTTGAAGGGGCCTCACCCCTAGGTTGGGAACCCCTGGACAAAACTGCTAATTCATTAATGCATCAGTGGTAAATATATAAAAATATCATGAATAATTATATTACTGAAGAACAACTACTTTTTGCACATTTCTTTCTGTTAATACTTACTGTACTTATACTTGAGTAAAGAATAGGAGTTTTTCTTCCACCACTGCGTCTACACCATTAAGTATTAAAATTTACTCTGTGTACTCCTTATCTAGTTTATTTAGGGAAGTGATTGTTCACCACAGGTAAAAGCTCCACGGAAACGCAAATTCACTGACTGTTGGAGTATTTATTCTTTGAAAAACCACAACGCTTTGTCTTTGTCAAACAATACTAATGAAAGTAAATGAAAGTAAACCAATACAACGTGTACTTGTACATGTCTATGTGCGGCTGCAGATTCGGAGATAAAAGTGAACAAGCTGCTGGAGAAGTTTTCTTGTCAAGTTGTTTTCTCTGTTTGGTAAATTTAATTTGTTTCCTAGAGTTCCATTCAGTGGCAGGAGAAGTGTTCAGATCCTTTACTTAAGTAAAAGTGGATAGCCTACTAATGCCACACTGTAAAAATACTCTGTTACAAGTAAAAGTCCTGTTGGGTAGTTTAATTTGGAGTAAACCATCACATTTTACATGTGTTCAAAAATCCTAATTTGTAAAGTTACTAGTAACCAAAGCTGTCAGATTAATGTAGTGTAGTAAAAAGTACATTTCCTTCTGAAATATAGTGGACTAGAAGTAGAAAGTGGCATGAAAAGAAAAGTCTCAAGTAAAGTACAAGTACCTTAAATTTGTACTTCAATCTTTGAGTAATTGTACTGTGTACACTTCACCACTGGTTACATGTTGCTTTACCAGTGTCCAGTCAAATCTTATACCTTAAACATAAGTGTAGTTACAGTTGTTTTTACAGACATTCTAGCAATGGATTGTTAAAAGTAAGACTTAGAAAAAGTAAAATGATGCAACTGATAACATTTTCTGGTTTATTTTGATGGCCCACACTTACAATGTGTTTATGAATAACCTATGATATAATGCCAGCCAAAAAGAACACCTAAGTGTCCCGTTATTGGTTTAGAGTAAGTTGCCTACCTCAGAGGACGCCTGCAGGCTTGTTGGAAACCGCTCCTGTAACTCCCATCCTGATGTGTCGGTTACCACAGAAAACAGGTAAAGTAGGAATAGAAGTGCTTAGCTCCTCTACAGGAGAGGAGCTGATGAGAGGGGGGAGAGGGGGCGGACTCTCACTCTGTGTGTGTGTATGTGTGTGTGTGTGTGTGAAGGACGTGACATGTGCTTTAACAGGGGAGTAGTGAAATCCTTGTTTCAGCGAGGTATGTTATCTGTGCTGTAGTGTCAGGTGATGTCCAGCAGGTGTGCTCAGTCTCAGTGTGTTTGCCAAAAGGGTGTGGACATCTTCACGGCAGACCAGCTGACCGTGACGTATTTCAAACAGCAATAACATGCTATACATACTATCTGTCCAATCTGAGGACTATGAGTACCTGGTCCTCAGATCTCTGCAGGGTAAATCCAGACAGCTAGCTAGACTATCTGTCCAATCTGAGGACTATGGTTACCTGGTCCTCAGATCTCTGCAGGGTAAATCCAGACAGCTAGCTAGACTATCTGTCCTATCTGAGGACTATGGTTCCCTGGTCCTCAGATCTCTGCAGGGTAAATCCAGACCGCTAGCTAGACTATCTGTTAGGAGGGGGAATCACCAGACGCCTCCCGATACGATATCCTCACAATACTTATGCCACGACACGATATGATTATGATTTTAAACATATTGCAATATTCTGGGATATATTGCAATTTCTAACCTTTTTTCCAACTTCTAAATTTTCCCAATTTCAAATGACGTCCCCAAAAGGAAACTTAGTCAACATCTGTTTCATCTAAACAGAGACATTTCTCTGTTGGTTTATCTCACTTCAATTTCATTGCTGCAAAATGGGATTGTCAAGCAGATAAACACATATATAATAAAAGAGCCATACTTGGTGCCTGTGTATAGATACAGTATTGTCATACTATGCTGTATCAAATTTCTGTTCCCCCGTCCCTACTATCTGTCCAATCTGAGTTTTCTGTTGCACAACTAAAACAACTTTTGAATGTACACACCCGTCCCCCAAACAAGTTCCTTCCCGAGGCAATTTTGCAGCGGCACTGTAGCTTAGCACCGCCCAAGATGATTCTGATTGGTTTAAAGAAATCTCAATAAAACCAGTCCATTTTTGTCCCATCCAGGAATGCAGTGAGGTCTAGCATGGATCGGGTTCCCTTCTTGTTTGTTGCTGATCAGCCCCAAAACAGCAGGAAACCAGACTTATGGTTCTGCCTGTATAGAATGCTACCGTGTTGGTCAACCAAGTTTGGGTTTCCACAAAATGGTTATAGCGCTCCGATAGGGTGTGCGGGGGGGGGCGGCTTATACACCGTCCAATACTAGCAGTCTAAAATCTGCTATTTCATCTGCTTTTATGTGTTTAACTGTTTTTAACTGCTCTTTGATGTTTAATTTCTTATACTGCACAGTAACTTTTATTTTAATCTTTTTATGTAAAGCACTCTGAATTGCCCTGTTGCTGAAATGTGCGATACAAATAAAGCTGCCTTGCCGTGACAAAAACTGTTAAAAACAAGAAAACTTGAATATTTTTTGGCTTGTGATGACATAAATGAGTGCAACGTATAGGCCTACTTGTCATTTCAGGACATATTATGGCCTGTTGTGGGCTGCACGGGGTTAAACTGAAGAGTACATTTTTCTTCTTAGATTGTTACCTTATTACATTATTATAAGCTGAGGTGGTAAGAGATGAAGAGCAACGATAAGTGGTCTGATTAACAACTTTGACATTTTAATTATTATAATCCAAAACAATGCTTGGTTTTAGCTTGTCAAATGTGATATTTAGCTACTTTAACTTATCTTAACATAGTAAATTGAATACATTTGGGGTTTTATCAGACAAAACATGACATTTAATGACATAACCTTGGACTCTACATAATTGTGCTTCACAATTTTAACTGTTTCTTGATGTTTAACCTCATGATTTATCCATCAATCGAGAAAGTTATCAGCAGTTGTTTTGTTGCAGCCCTAAGTGAAAGTTACCAGTATTTGGCAGGACATAAAAAACCAAAAAAACTATACAATTTTGAGACCTCTCTTTCTCTAGGTTGAATTATGAACCGCAACTGCCCCAGGGTCTGAAGAATTGCATCTTGGTCTAGGAATATAGTGATCTGTACCACTGAAGCAGAATATCAAATGACATGGTTTGGTCCTAGCAACACATACTGTACAATGGCAAAAGGTCTCTCATGCAGGACCATGTATTATGTATTACATAATATTAGTATTATGTAATTAGTCTACTTTACAGGTTGTTTAATGCTAAACAACTGTTAACATTACTGGTTTATAAATTTCCTATAAATTCTGAAAGTATTCCTATTGTCTTTACCGTCTTGCTGTATGCCAGTCAAAATTCCAAAGATTTAAAAGAAATACATAAACTGTCCAACAGTTTGTGGAAGCTGCTCTTTATTTGTAAAAGAAAGAAAAGACTTCAGTCGTCGTCTGCTACACGTTCTAATTACATAAAGAAAATATCCGCGGAGACAAACGCAGAGAACATCCTGAATCAAACTTAGGTAGAGTCAAATTTGATTGAATTGCTTTCATATTTCATACATCTTTCACTTTTGAACTCAAAGAACAGTCAGTTTTTATGTACACAGAGCGCCGATCAACAGTGCTCCTCCTCTCCACCCTGGTCCTCTGGATCTTTTATACATTAATTTACATCAAATCTGTGACCCTTTTGCCCGTTAGCGTGGCGACAGCTAACCAGCAAGCAGACACACCCACATCCTCTCAACCCCACCCACCCCACCAACCCACCCACTCCCACTGAGGAACTGCAGTGGGGAAAGATGTGTGCAACATGAGGACAACTCGTTCACATTCAGAGTAAAGGCAGCCTTGAATACGGTCAGTGAGTCAATGGCATGCCAAGCTTAAAGCAAATGGAGCCCACCACCCAGTGCGGCGCTTCAGATTCGTGGATTAAGTGTTTTTCAACTAGACAGGAAACTGATCCATTGCAAAAAACCCTAGGCACAGAATCGACTAGTTACTGTAACTGACTCATACTCTAACCCCTGCAATTTAATAACAATGGAGATCGTGAAATCTTTCATCTAGTAAAAAAGTTTCTCAACACAAAACTTGTAGAATATTTAGTGCTCTATCATTCCGCTTAATAGGTGTAATTTCTATAATAGCTATTTTTAACTCTACCTCTTAATGATAGTCTGAGATCCTTGTTTAATGCTGAAGCACTCCCACAGGTGTTTAATGTACTGTAGATTTTACATTATTTCCCCCCCCAGTCTTAAACCAATAATCATAAATAAATACAAACAACACACAAGGAATGTCTACTGTAAACACGGTAAAAAAGACAAAAACTAAACAGGTGTAAACGCCATTAGCATCACTACTTAGTGACAGTTAAATAACTGTAGGGAGTGGATGACTGATGGTCGGATGAAGAAAGGGAAGGACCACTCTCCTTCTTCGCGGAACATCAAGCCTTGACATCCAACCACAGTATTCCAAATACATAACATCAAAGTTTCTCAGCACCCATATCTATCTTTACAGATTACACTGTAAAATGGATAAGGAATCCTCTTTAAGGGGGGGGGGGTTAGAAAGCAGCATCACTCGACTTCTCGGACAAGTTATAGAATAATGGGTGTGAGCTATCGCCAACGTTTGGACACGGTTGCCATGGTTTCGGAGAGTTGCTGCACCGTTGTGTTCTTGACATGTCTGTGTTGTTTGGG
>NC_048409.1:2197595-2198388 GCF_013103735.1 Etheostoma cragini | reverse complement strand
GGGGGGTGTGAATGTTTTTCTGAAGAGTTCGACTGCAACGAGGACAACGCTTTGCTGCTAAGTGCTTCATCTTCCGAGAGACACATTTCTTCAAGTTACATGAACTGCATCTGCAAGAAAGGCGACAGACCGCGATCGTTAGTTTGGCTAAAACGTGAACAGAGATTGATTAAATAATTAATTAGTCAATTGACTGTTCACTAAACCCTTCCCCAGAACAGCACTGTCCACCAGCATTAACGTGGTGTTAAGGGGGGCTGCTCATTCTCAGGCCATGCTCTACAAAAGTTACAGTGACGTAAGCCGTAATAGTTACATGGATAATATCGGTCAGTATCAGTTTTCATTTCAGCTGGCATAAGCTACAGTCGGCAGTTCAAAATGAGAAACTTCCTCCTGACTACATCTCTGGCCCATTCCTGTAACCCTCTTGGTGCCTTCGGCTTCAATTTGACCCCTTTCCAAAAAGGTTCTATATCACAAATCTGGGTTTCTTTCAAACACATTTTCCAACAAAGTAACGTGGATGGTTCCCAACAACGCTCCTCACAAATAAAAATGAATAATCAGTTCACTACTTTCATTGGATTTAAAAATAAAAGTGACTAAAATGTGAAAAAAATGCCAAAAAAATGAGAAAAATTAAATAAAAATAAAATACAATAAAAATAAATTTAAAAAAAGGGCTTTAAAAATTTTGAAAAACCCATGGAAATTTCCAAAGGCTCAGAAAAAGGGGAAAACTGTTGAAAAGGTGACAACGACATTGGGGGGTGGGGGGGGGGGGGGGGGG
>NC_048409.1:2196026-2197583 GCF_013103735.1 Etheostoma cragini | reverse complement strand
TGCCACTGAAGGGTAAAAAAAAGACAACCATAACCTTGATAAAAAGGTTTTTCCATTTTAAATTTGGACAAAAAAAACCAAGGTTGGCGTGAAGACAACAAGAGGGTTAACTAGGACTACAAATTTAGATGTCAACATTGCCATCTTTATTATTACAAACTGGAAGTACATATATGATGTGTGAGAATGGAAAGCTTGACACTTAGAAACACTGATCCTAGCGAACAATAATAATAATAATAATAATAATAACTTAAATTCAACGGCGACAAGGTTCACAGGAAACAGGTTTGAGCAATACGTGATGACAGTGGAAAAACAAAGAGAGAATGAGAGAGATGCATGTAGTGTCTAATCAGAGGAGGCAATAAGTATGGAAAGATAAAAGAAACAAAAAGGGTTAGACAAAAGGTTAACAAAAAAAATATTAGAGTTGTTCCAATACCATTATAAGAAATACCTCCGATACGGCCTAACATGCTGGTATCGGTGAGTCAATGCACTGCTCAGATACTACGGAATTTAGCGCGGAGAAAAATCTACTTTAAAAGTATGTTTCACCCTGTTTTTGCTAACATAGCTGTGACTAACATTACGCTGTTGACTAGCAGACCGAACCGCTCTCTAACAGTAGGCTGCACGTTGTGCACGTTGCTGCCAACATAGGAGACTCCTGGCCTCCTGGCAACGACTGTTTTAGAAGGGCGAAGAAAAATTGGGAACACTTTACTCGACAGTATTGACATAATCATGACATGACACTGTCAAAGCTATGTCATGAACGTGTCATAAACTTTATGAACAAGTCATAAAGGACTTCTGTCATTAAGTGTCATTCGATTTTTGTCATGACAAGTTTGAGTTGTCTTGATTATGACAACTCGACATAGCAGAAGTGACATTAACAGAAGGTCTCTTGGTCAGGCCAAGTTGACGCAGGGGAGGTCCGGTCCACAGAGGGATATTGAATCACATCGGCTCTTCAGATCCCCGAGACTTTCAGGGCTTAGAGATTCCTAGTTCAGCTGCTTTAACTTGACTAAACTGTGGCTGCACTTTAGCCGGTTTAAAAGGGAATTGGTATTTATTCCTAGATTCATTTATGGTTTTTATTTCATAATGACTGACTATCAAACTTGGTAATAAAAACAAGCTTGATAGTATTCATTGTCTGTATGACCTTAAGCATATAACAACGCTAGCAACAACCACTGTAGTCGGGAAGTCAAATATAGTATCGGAACATCTCTACTGGCCATGCAACACATGCAGGTGCACCCACGAGCATAGAGCATGCTGTACCTAAAGAGACGCTCTACAAGAAATCCTTGAGAGAGAGGTGTGCAAACGGGTCCTGTCCAGGGGCTCGGAGAGGACTCTGGCTGGAAGGACTAGAGGCTGCGGAGGGCTATTTCAGGAACAAGTACAGGAAGTAGGAGGACCAGAGGAGAAGTCAGAGAGTCAGTACAGAGACGGAGGGAAGGATGATATTAGTTTGGGGAGGCTGTGATGAATAAAAGAAGGGTTAAGAAAAAGGAGTTGTTGGGGGGGGGGGGG
>NC_048409.1:2185769-2196016 GCF_013103735.1 Etheostoma cragini | reverse complement strand
CAACAAGGGAGACGATTCACAGTTTTGTCCCCTTTCAGTTCATGGGAAGTGAAGGGTCTATTGAAAAAAACTGTCATCATCTTCAGCAGTATTCACACTTACAACAAAGCTCACGTAGTGAGTAATTATGGAACACGTCACAGCACAATGGATACACCTGTTTACTCAACCTGATAACTGCGCATATAGATACTGACTTCGTTGTGCGTCCGCTCGGTGGCGTGGTCGGACGGCTGTGCACCCACCTGAGCACTTGACACAGAGCCAAAGGGGTTGGGTGGCCTCATCGCAGGCTGGGAGTACATCATGGTGGGTGGATTCATCATCCCCATAGAGCCCATTTGTGGAGGCTGCAGCATGTTGCACAGAGAGAACAAGTCATTCCAGTGATGGTGTATTTCAGTCATTTGCTTTAAAAATTGAAAGCCACTCTGTCTAGAATATGTATGTGTTTAGGCCTGAAACTTGAGATCATTTTTTATTCTCGATTAATTTAATGATAACTTTTCAGGTTTATTGATTCAGCATTTGGTCTGTAATGTCAGAAAATAGTGAGAATTCCTCAGATCAAAGATTACATATTGAAATTGCTTGCTTTATCCCAATAGTTCAAAATCCCAATATTATATTATTAGTGTAGTCAATATAAAAACAACCACATTTACGAGGCAGCAGTAAAGTTTGGCTTTAGTTTCATTTGAATACTTTTCTCATCTCACCAAAAACAGACATTTTCATGCTTGACTAATAAACCTTGCACTGTAAATCAATATGAAGAAGATTAATCACATTTGCATCTCAAGACGTGTGCTGAATAATCTGTAAACCTTCCAAAAGTTTGTCACTTCCAAATCAAAAAATAAATAATGAATAAAACCCAGCCAGCCAGTAAAATTAAATATTTATAAGTGGACTGTGCTTTAAATTAAACTATTGACAATCCTCCACCCTTTCTTTTATTCATAAAACTTTAAGATAATATTCATAATAACCGCAAAACAACAGCTTGCTTGACCCAAATTAGGTCTATTTAACTATTTTGGGTTAATAAAAACAAAAGGCAATTATCTGAAATGAAGTGTTTTAGCAACATTCAGAAAGTAATATGTGATTCATTTTTTTGAATTCAAACAGATAAAGACTGAAGAGAAGCTACACAGACTGTGTATTTGCCAAAATACTGACCATGCCATATCCCATCATGCTTGTGGGCGTGGTGGCAGGGAAGGCCATGACTGACGATGGCTGAAGAGACACAAGCAGGCCAGTAAGAACACAAATGACCTCAAAAACAATGATGCAGGGTAACATTACAGCATCTCCAGTTATCTGGCAGTGATAGTAAGAGAGTAATACAGCAGGAGCAGAAATCATCAGCAGCACTACAGTTAAAAACTGGCATGTCACCATGGAAACAGGGTTCCAGGTCGTGCTTGGCGCTGCTTTGGGCTGCCAGTTGGTGCCGCCGGTCATCCTCTTCTCCCCCGGCTGGCTCCAGTGCATGTCACTGCAGATTAAGACAGTTGTTAGCACCAGCTTGTAACCGCCCTGAAAGCACAAAGCCGCTGCCTTTTTCTGTTCAGCAGAGTGTATGGTGTGTGTGTGTGTGTGTGTGTGTGTGTGTGTGTGTGTGTGTGTGTGTGTGTGTAAGCCACAGAGCGCTGACCCATCACTTACTTTTTCATCATGCCGTTCCCGATGCCGAGGTCTTAAAAAAAAAAAAAAGAAAGACAAATTCATGGGGTAGATGTCTATCTGTAAAAAAAGTCATTCTTGTGCCTTAATGAACATGCGCTTTAATCAGTGCAGCTGAAAGGCAAAGCGTCACACTCACTGCCGACAAGGTTGGCCAGGGAGGAGTCGAGGTCATCCGACACCAGCTTATCTGGCAGCTGACCGGGCGCCTGGTTGGAGCCGGCGAGAGTCGGTTTCAGGATGCCCCCAGAAATATCTGACAACACATCCAGCGATAAGAAACTTCTTGCACTTACAAAAAAAAGTACTGTTCATTTGAAAAGGATTGTGCATTTTCGTCAGTTGAAGTTTTGCAATAAAATGATGGAAAGTTCATGGCTTCATCTCTGACTGGAGTCGTACTGTTCAGTATAATGGCTTTGGTCCAAGGTAATATAGGTTGGCATTTTTTATTAGTTTATTTTTATTTTCAGTTAGTGAAGAACTAGATGTTACCAAAGCTAGAGTTTAAAGATTATTTTAAAAGAAATGAGACAAGTAAGTGCCACCATGAAATGTCAAAATGTACTCTGAAAGGTGTTTTGGATTCAGTAATGCCCTAAATCACGTTATGTCTGCAGCATAACAATGGTTTGAGATTGGGCACAGTGGCATATTGCACGTGTGTGCTGCTGGCAGATCTGACAGGTGTGGTTAAAGCAGAGAAGACAACAGTCTGTCTTGTACTGGTGACTCTCGAGACACGGCCGAGCATATAGAATCATTTATTTGTCATTATGGATCATTCTGATATGTATATATATATTTTTTTTATAAATCGGCCATTTTAAATGATTTTTCATGATTAATCTAATTGCAATGTTACTGTGCGACTACATAAATGCAAACATTGTGCGATTTGAGTAAAAAAAAAAATAAGGTGTGCTTGATAGTGTGCACACTCCACGTCTCCACATGTTAACACCCTAGGGCGTAATTTCCACTGGGGACATGCCCCCCCACACTTTCAAATTAGTTTGGTATTATATTTATAAGTCTTGGTGATTAGCCCCTATTTGGAAGAATAAAGTTAGTAAGACATATTTTTCTTATACATAGTTTAGTACTATTTTTTCTGGAAGAATTTATCATTTTGGTCAACTTGATTATTTCCTGGATTATGCAAATTTAAATAGAAACGCAGGAATTGGGATTCAAATAGCAATACCAATGTTGCACCCTTGGTAACTGTACCGACAGTATTAACAGATGAAGCCACCGTGTCTTAAGAAGCTTGGTGTTCTCCGTTAACTCACTTTACTTTGTCTTTGCAGTCTCTTTTTTTCCCTCTCGCTTTTCTCTAAAACTGCAGCAATGCTAACTCTGACACGGCTCCCCAGCGGACGTCACTCACTCGAAGGCCGTTCTCGCTCTCACGAATGCTCTTTTATGGATCTATGTTAAATTTGTCCTCTGAATTATGCTCGCCCACGGATGTATTAAGCACGCCCCTCGTTACAACATCCACAAAAGACGACCGGTGACCAGCAGGTCAGTCTGTTTAGGCGGTAGCGTGTGGTCCCGTGAGTCAAGTCAAGTTTAGAGGGTTTCGGAGCCACACAGGTTGTACAAAGCACATTTTGTTACCTAATCACTAGATATTATAGTACACCCATCTTCAACGTCATCGTTTTTAAGGGCATACGACATTTTCTAAAATAATTAATAAAATAGTTATTTTATTGCACATTTTTGTTGAGTAATCGCATGATAACATGATATCGAAATTTTAAGCGCAGCATAGTAAATCGAAATATTACTTTTTCTCCAAATCGTGCAGCCCTACTTATGTAATGTGTAAACACAAAATCCTCACCATCAGAATTGAGGATGTTGCTGCCTGTGGCCTTGGCTCCAAAAACGGACTCAAAGTCCACTTGGAGTCCCCCCGCTGACTGTTGTGGAGGAGCCTGTGGCGTCGAGTATCCTTCATAAGAGATAAGAGATATAAGACGACAGCTGCAGTTACAGAGGTTACATGAAGTAAAATTACTCTGAAATCTAATCTGGACTTTTGGTTTCTGCGCTAGCCCTTGTAAGTACAGTGTCCATTTATCAATCACTGGTTACTTGAAAGGAGAGCTGCATATCACTGCTTTCTCTGCAGGATAGAAACTAGCATTGATCTATTGCTGAATGTGCTGGAGAGAGCCTTCTGTACCTCTGAATAGACCTGCTACAGTAGAGGGCTCAGTGGGGAAGGGAGCCTGGTGTGGGAGGTGCTGGGCAATGGACACTGGACCACAGAAGGAGTCTGACACGCCACAGGAAGCAGGAAGAAGAAGACAAAAGAGACAGAGAGAGAGGAAGAAAGAGAACAAAAGAAACCCTACATTTCAACGCCTGGCCAGAGAAACAGGTGGGAAATGACAGCAATATAGGCAGAAAAAGATGGCTAACATGTCTAACAATTCTGGGTGTTTTAAGTAAAGTCAAAGTGTTGTAAAGGGATATAATAATGAAGAACAGTATTGTAGCAACCAAGAGGGAAGGATCAAAGGACTAGTTTGACATTTTGGGAAATATGCTTATTTGCTTCACTGCTAAGAGTTTGAAAAAAAAAAAAAAAAAAAAAAAAAAAAGGAGATCAATACCACTCTCATGTCTGTAAGTAACATTAAGCTACAGACAACAGACACTTAGCTAAGCGTAGCATGACAAATGGAAACAGCTAGCCTGGCTCTGTCCAAAGGTAACAAAATATGGCGTATGTTGCAGCTTTATACAAACAAATCTACGACGACGGGGAATTATATTCCAACTAATTGATGCTCAAATAGGGGGTCCCATCAAATAATGAAACAATAGTCCAAATTTCTTTGTTTTGGTTTAATATTATTTCTAACAGGACAACACAGCATTTTAAACTGTATATTTAAAAACTGGATTTCTGAGGCCTCTGGTTACATGCTCCTCAGATCTCTGCAGGGTAAATCCAGACAGCTAGACTATCTGTCCATCTGAATTTTCTGTTGCACGACTAAAAGTACTTTTGAACGTACACATTTTCCACAAAAACAAGTTCCTTTCCCCGGCGTACGGCATTTAGTCCAGCCCAAGACAATTGTGATTGGTTTAAAGAAATGCCAATAAACCAGAGCAAGATTTTCTCCCATGCCAGAATGTTGCGTGGACTAGCCAGACCCTCCTCCGCAGCGTTGTGCAATGCAAGAATACCGATTGAAACCTCTGACACACCCACCAACCAAGAGAGAACATACTTTAAATCGTGCTGCATGCCGTTCAGAGGAAACATGTCATGCAACCCAGATACCGTTGCGGTGGTGCACACCGTTTTGAGATTGAACGCACCCCTGGCCCTTATCTACAACTCCTAATATGGCTTATATTTGGCAGCCACACATGGGCCAGAACCCATTTTGGTGCCAGCAGCCATGTAGAAGTGAATTTCCCAAAATGTCAAGCTTTTCCTTCAATATTAGTTTATGACCAAATTTCTACCATGTCTAATAAAATAAGAGCCCTCTGGGGAATTGCATAGGATCCTATGTTTGCCAGGGTTTAGGAAACATAGGCTGAGATGGTGAGCCATCATAGTACCTGAGATGGAGTGTTCTATCCGCACTGTGCGTTTGTAATTGGTTGAAACGGATGAGTTTGTGTCAATAAAGGGATTGTAACGATCTGGAGAATCAAAAATAAGGTTGGTAAAAGAACAAGTTTCAACTTAAAAGCTCTATGGCATGTTTGTTTTACAATGCAACACCAAACGGTTCACTAAAAGACAGAATTAAAGGTAACTATAAAGCAAAGTGGGCATATGGCCTCTACAGTGGGACATGAAAGATACTAGTTGATTCCTTAAGAGGTGTTCTCACTAACAACAACATAACTGAGATTGGTATAAATTGCAATGAGGATCTTTGTACAAAAAGACAAAAAAGATCATTTAGATTTGCACAGACAGAGAATCAACATTCAGCACAGTAAACATGCAAGCTAGTCATGCTTATAAGTGACAACAGAAAAAAATGAGCAAGAGTGACAAGAAATTTAAAAGAGAAACAAAATGAGTCGTTACCACCAAACATTTCATGACCAGGTGTCCTAGAGGAAAAGCTAACACCGTCTGAAGACACGACAGGTAAGTGAGTGGCATCGACAACGAGTTTTGAGAGGAAAGGGTTAAGGTTTGGCATGGATTCATCTCCAGCTTCAGCAGAGGTGAAAGGATCTAGGCAGGCAGAGGAAAGAGAGACAGAGAAAAGACAAAGACAGAATAGAGTGGAGAGGAAGAGTCAGACAACAACAAGAGAAGGGAGAGCATGCAGAAAAGGTCCAAGTCCAGAAACACAGGCGTTGTTTGGAGGTGTTGAAGATACCTGACCACGCTGTTGCCACTGGAGGCCCTGTTGAGGCTGATTGCAAAGAGGGCTGGAACCCTGACTGCAGATCAAAAAGGTCACTCTCCATCTTCACTGCACTGCAGACAGAAAAGAAAAGACCTTTTTTCTTTTAACTCTTCTAGAAGCACCTCCACAGGCCTGATTCAAAAGGTAACTCCACTAGTCGAAAAGACACGCTACTACTGCATTTACAGAGAAACAAACAACGTTAAAATGGGTTTGGTCCTATTTATTTCCTTTTCAAACTTAGTTGATTTTTCATAACTGTTGTGTTTTGCTTGCACACCTCTGACAAACTAGTTTTCAGTTTTTGTTATTGTAAAAAGGTGAACACAGGTTGAGTCACAAGGCTCACATTTATTAGATATATGTGACACTTTCAGACTTTCAGTAAAATTAATATTCTAACCTTTAAGCAGCTACAATCACAAGTGGATGGAGACTAAGGGACTTAGAACTTTCAGAATGGGTATAAAATAGTTCAAAAATAAATTGAAAACATATCTGATAACTAAAGAGGGGATATGCTGTAGATGAATGCCGTACCCATTAGAGCAGCTGGGTGTAGAGAAGAGGTCGATGGCTGGTGCTGTGCTAATAGTGCCCCCAGTGGTGGAGATCGGTGATGTATCAGTGGTGGCAAAGGAGGGCCTCTTGGAAAGCTCTTTGAGCCTCTGTTCCTGAGTGAGAGTGAAACTTTCATTCAAACATACAGGCAACATCAATGCACGTTCATAGTTGAGCTTTGTTTTTTGAAAACAGCAAAGCCACCTTCAGAGCTTTGAGTCGAGCCTGTTCCTCTTCGAGAGCTGCCTGCTTCTCCCGCTCATCCACTTTAGTGAAAGACATCCCCGTGCTGGCCAGTGATGACACAGCATTTGATAGAGTGCTGGCCCTGCAGGAAAAAGACACAGAACCACTCTAGATTGATTGATCTGTGCATCATTTAGTTTTATTATCACATTTCCATCATTTTTTATCTCTCAAGCCTCAAACTGCTTTACGGTTTACATTTGTACTGTCTGTCTTATGATCAACTTGTCAGTAAATATGCAAAGCACTTTGAATTTGCTATACAAATAAAGCTGGACTGATTGATTGACAAAATACAGCACGACCACAATAAAAACTTGAAACCTTTGAGCAATATAAATGGAAAGGCAGTCTCTGAGATTCAAGGAAAACACGAGTGGAATTCAGAAATTGGGATGGGAGGATTAACGTACCTGCTGGCTGCAGTGGAGTCTTTGACCTTCTTGCCCTCTAAAGACGCCAAGTGCTGCTCCAGAGCTTCGAGAAGGCTACTGGGAGCCTGCCGTGACAGAAAACACACAGTCAGCAAGTTCCTGGCACACCGAAAATGTAGTTTGCACGGACATCAAAACCATGAACGACAGTGGTGGGCAACCAAGACAGAGCAGCAAACATCACACACCACGAATACACACCGGACAACCAATTTACGTCTTTGATTAGGAGGTTCAATTTTGCTCAACAAAGGTAAGCTAAAACTACCAACTTTGGGCTTTCAGTTACCCACCACTGACCAATGACTGCATTCCAGCCAAAAACGCTACTTTGGATGAGAGCAACATCTGTGTGGGATGACGTACTGCACCACGGCACCTCCAACAACCTGGGCGTTGTTGAACCGGCCGTGTCTAAGCACAACGGGGCAGCCACTTGACAGTAGATGAGCTACACTGGTTCAAAGCCTCAACAACGTGACCAAAGTGAACAAAATTTACCACAGCGAGTGTTTTTTCCTTCAACTGGTTTTCACCACGATGTAGGAGACAGAGTCAGAGCAGAGGCATGCAAAAAGACAACACTGAAGCAATTCACAGACATAGAAGAAGAGTGAAATGATAGTACTTACACAAACTGTGAACTAGTGGAAAAATAAGGGGAAAATACAGAATATAAAGGTGGTGACAGTCAGAGGGGGAATGTGTTTTTAGCTGCAGTTCTTTGGAGAAATATATTGTAAAATTGGACCCTGTAACACAACAGTTTGGGCAGTTTACTTTTAAATAGGAAACATCAAACTGTCACTGTGCAGATTTGCTGAGTGGATTGCAATTACAGTGATTACTCTAAAACACTTAGTGTGGACAACACCTTTATTTGCTGTAGGAAGAAGAAGAAGCAGAAGAAGAAGAACAAGAAGAAGAACAAGAAAAAGAAAGGCAAGAAGAAAAGGAGGAGAAGCAGAAGAAGAGGAAGACCACCTCCTCTGGCAAACATGCGCTCGAGAAGAAAATCATGCAAAGTGTCTTATTTTAAAGAATATTTGTTGGTGTGTGTGTATATAGGTGTACTAAACTCGTTTGACGCTGTAGACCACGCTGATGACAAAAGGGCAGTAAGTGGGGGGGGGGGGGATCACCAGACCACTTCCAATATGTTATCATTACGATAATTATGCGACAATACATTATTGCGATTTTAAACATTTTGCAATATTTTGATTGATACTTGGCGCCTCTGTACACCTCGTTAATACAGTCTTGCCACTGATAATATCGGGATATTATGCTGTATCCATTTTTCCCCCAGCCCTAGCAGTTAGAGCTAGAAATAGGAGAAAGAGCGCAAATAAATACTTTCTATTCTATTTAACAGTGGAATCTCTGTGTTTTCAGATTGCTTTGAAGGATTGGTTCTCACCTGTGAAAGGTCTGGGATGTCTCCTCGATCAATGCCCACCTGCTGTTAGACAGAGAGAAGGAAAACCAAGTTACAATAGGGGCTCTGCAGCAATAAGACACACGTGACAGCTGGTGCATCTGTGACAAAACAACAAGCATGCAGTGTAATTTACCTCTGCTACTTTGAGGAACTCGGATATCCGGGTCATTCGGGTGAGAAACTTCTTGTAAATGTCCAAACCTTCTTTACACTGGGTCTTCTTCATGTCAAAGTATTTCTCTATTTGGAGGGGAAAAAGGAATTGGAATGACAGACCAAAAAATATCGGGAAAACCGTGAAGAGAAGAGAAGGTTGAAAGTGAAAGTGGTCTCACCAAGCAGGTTGATAATGCCTTCGTTATACGCAGCGAAGAGCCTGATGGAGTCTTTGAAGAGGAGCATGAAGGCTGCATTGATGACTCCATTAGTCAGCTCGTTGGCATTGACCTGAGGGGAAAGCAATCTTTTATCTTGCAGCTTCTCCACAGCAATTTGTCGACGTAGACAAAACAAAGCCTGTATATGTGAACTACAATCAGCAGTGTGTATGTTGTTTGCAGCAGTCGCGGTGAGACCTGCAAACTCCAGACAAGCAGCTTTTTACTGCACAGGCTGCACAGCTACGGGGGGCCTTCACCTTAAACTCACATTGAAATCGAGGAGGGCATCCATCTGGTTCTGAATAATGGGGATAGTCTTGAGCAGCTTCTCTGTGTTCATTGTCCTCATCACGCCGTCCACTCTGTTTGGACACATGGAGAGTCGGAGCACCGAGGAGAAGGGGAAGATGGAGAGAGGACAAAGAGATGGATGAGCAACAACACGATAACAGACTGACTTAACCTTCCTACAATGTCCCACAGACTAAGGGGACGTCGTCAGATGTCTTGCTGTGTCTGACCAACAGGTTAAGCCCAAATGAAATCAGTTTGCTATCATATATAGACAAAGAAAAGCATCAAATCCTCAAGTCTGAGAAGCTGGAACTCAAACATGTTTTGGCATTTTTGCTTAACAAAATGGCTAAAATGATTATTTGATTATAAAAATGGATTTAATTCATGTTTCGACAATCAACTTATTGTAGCTGAATGATTGATTTTCTTTTGCATTTAAATATTTCAAAATAATAATAATAATAATAATAATAATAATAATAAATCCTTACCCGCGTTTAACTTTTGTGAAGTCAAAGGCGACCTGTCTGTATGAAACGGCTTTCTCATTCAGGTATCGACTATACCTCCTAATAAATGTGGACATGTCATAACCTGGAACAGAAAACAGTTTTTTTCTTCTTCTTTTCTTTCTTCATATATGTTTAAATGGTGCATATCTTAGAAATCAAATTTTTACCTTGTAACCCACTTTTGTCCAAGAAATTACTGAGGTTGAATAGTGTATTCCTCGAAGCCAGGTACTGGACAAAACGCTGTAAGTGATGTGGGGGGGGGG
>NC_048409.1:2146272-2185669 GCF_013103735.1 Etheostoma cragini | reverse complement strand
CCCCCCCCCCCCCAGCACGTTGAGTGTCTTTGACAAAGCGCTATATAACTGTAAGCAATTATCATTATATTAATAAACCATCTGCAAAACAAGTCCATCAAAATGAAACAAGTTAAACAGCTCATCTTCAATAGGCCATGCTCTCCCCCCTCAAATATTTACACATGACTGACTCAAAAACACGACAAATATATTTGTATTATGATGAGTCCAGGAGCTGATCGACAGCGTATTAATCTGAAACTATTTTGATTATCGATTAATTGTTCAATGGTTGAAAAACCAACGTGTAATTTGTATGTACCATGATTGTGAAATTCGAACATGTCCATTTAAAATCACCCAAATTGACCTCAGTGTCCCCAGTTTCATAAATGACGGATCGACTAATTAAACAAATAATCAGATTAACTGTTACTAATTAAATACCTGAGTTAGAATACTGTAATTATGCATTCTGAAACACTGAGTAAAATTGTTTTGTATATAAAGTTACCATAATAACCAGCAAAGTTTTATAAATGCAATCAGGGATCCAGAGTAGAAACTTCCTTCCTTTTCATTGTTAATGGCAACAATACATCCTTTTAAAACACCAATAGAAAGTGCAGGGGCATTAAGATGTTAACTATAAAGGTTCATCCTACATCCATGGACTGGTTGAATGATGTTAGTCAAAGTGCTACTGACCCTGCCATTCACAGCAGTGATCAGACTGACGGGGTAATTGGGCCTCCCTTTTTGTCCTATATTTGACTTTTCAAAAGGCGGGGGACTTTAAGTAGGACAGGATAACCTTCCAGAGCAGCAGCAGCAGCTACCATGGGTGGCTCGACTGCCCAGAAGAAGATGACGGAGAGGAGACGAGTAGGAGGGAGGAGACGGAGGAGGAATATGGGGGAGCGATAACAGTGACAGCTCTGTCATGTTACAATCGGCCCACTATATATCCACAGTGGTTGACATTAATCTTTTCCAATCTGATTCATTCATGGGACACAAATGGGTTCATGTAACAGTCATGATGCTGCTGCTAAACAGTGTGTTAATCACCGTTAAAGCTTTAGTGCGTAACTTTTTGATATTAATAAATGTCTGATACATTCAAGCCGTTAGCAAATGAGTTGCCACAAAGCTTACAGAAACTAGCTCCACACAACTCTCTCTCTATTTCTCAGTATGACTGTATGTTCAGAAACAGTTTTTGTTGTCATTACTAAGTCGCACCCTCAAACTACGCACTATAGCTTTAAGGCGGGGTTCCATGGTCATAAATTATTACAATTAATCAATTCAGGTTATTATTAAAAAATATGTCTAAATATAAAATGATTTTTAATTCACGAGAATATTCAAACCAATGTAAAGAAATGTGGGAAACAAAAAATGTCAAAAACTCAATTTGTTCATGTTACATGTTACATCCGGGTGATGTGTAGGGGTGAGAAAAGCAATTTAATTAGCTTGAAATTATTTCAACAAATCTATTGCATACTTCCCTAGTATCGTGCAGCCATAATTCAGAATTTTAACATGATAACTTTGGCTTCTTTGAAAAGTAAAAAAACGATTTTTTTTTTTCTTTTATTATTATTATTTTAAATCGGGTACCTTATTGACACTAAAATCCAAGCAATCAGTTAATCGTCAGTCATTATTTACGCAAAAATGCCAAATTCCCTTGTTCCAACTTCTCATATCTGAGCGTTTGTTGCTTTCATCTGTCTTATACGACAGTAACCTGAATATTTTTAGGTTTTGGACTCATGGTCAGCCAGAATCAAGCATTTTGAAGACATCGCCTTCAATATTGTCCAACACCAAATTATTGATTAATTAATTGAAAAAGTATTTGGCAGATTATTTAAAAACAAAAAATTGTTTGTTGGCCTGGATTCTACTTCAAGTTGTTACGATAGCACTGAATTACTGTCCAACCTTAAACATGCTTAAGGCTGGGACTTGATGCAGGTAGTAGTACAGCCCAACCAATACAAATTGTTTATGGCTGATATCAATATTTGAGATTTAAAAAAAAAATAGATTTATTGTTCTTCAGTAATTTTCCTGATTTAAAATCAAGATTTCACGTTAATAGTTAAAGGAAAGAAACTCATGCGAGTACCGGCCCTAAAATTATCAAAATATTTCAAGCCTAACCAGCCATATTTGTGCAATCCTATACTTCAATACCTTCTCTAAACTCTGATCGTTCCCCATCTCTCTCTCCCCTCATTTACAGTAGAATGTCATCTCTTGAACACTCTCCTAAAGGCCTAAAACAACTAGACTTATTATACATTATGTAATTATACAAAAACAGTTTCTATTTTGTCAGAAGGGGTTATGAGAAAACATTACCTGACACAAAGAATCCCAAAAAGAAAAACTTATAAAATGAACTTTTTATGTTCAGATATAAAACAAAAGGCCAACGTTTTATTCCCTACGTAATAATTTATACACTCTTTCCAGTTGTGTCATGAGGAATGTCAGTCACGTTGGATAGCTGGCTTGGTTGAATGAGCCAACATCACTGTGTCACTCTGCCAACTTTTTAATCATCTCACCTCACCTGAGCAGCACAACAGGTGTGGAACCTGCAACGTTTACCATGAAGCCAAAATAATCACCACAAGTAATTTATTTGCCTATACCAAATAAGAAATCAGACTTTGACTCTATTTCACTCCACAGACCATTGCAAAGGAGTCTGAGGATACAGACTAAACTCTTGTGACGACGCATGACCTTCATAAAACCACATTCATTTCTGATATCATTCATTTGCAAGAGCAGATCAATATGCAGACAATCTTTCACTGCATCTCTAAGTACAGACAGAAAGGAACAGACGCATAGTGACTCCTCTGACTGTGAGTGCATCAGACTAATGATCACAAGATGCTTACATCAGGTGCAGAAGTGTGTTTGATGATCTGAGTAAAGAAAGAAGGAAACTCACAAACTGTGTCTGAAGCATCATGACCCTACCATGAGACACAGCAAGTTATTACACAACTATTCAAATCAGTTTACCATGTAGCCTTAGACAGACACTCATCCTACTGCAGGTGCACCAAGATGGGAGATGGGAGATGAAATTGCATTCCTGTAACGTTAGATGTTAATTTTAAGGCCTGTGAGTGGCAGGGCCCCACTGATTTTAAAAGTGTTCCTGTTAAATACTAGTCAAAAAAACATGTATACTGATTGTTGCTATGTAGGCTAAACGCTCAAGCTATAGCCTAATGAGTAACGTTAGATATGAGAATGACTACAGCAAGGGGTGAACAAAACCAGACAGCTAGACAAGCTAGTTTGACAGCTAGTTGTGACAATAAATGAATAGGGAATCACTTGTAAATCATTAATAAAGGCTGCTACCCTTTTAAACCCTTCTTAATCACGTGTAGCACTATGTCAACAAGACCTGAGCTCGACGGTATAATAATATAATCTCCCTGACATGAACAAGCATTAGCATTTAGCCTACCCTGAGGCTTTGAGGCCTTGTAGCTCCTCCACCGCCATAACTCAGCCAGCTAAAGCGGTGTTTCCGTTGGGGGAGAGCCTGTGGTGATTTAACACTTGTGTGCTGGTTTAAAAAAAAAGAAGAAGATACTCACAGTCCAAATGTTTCTTTTTCGGACCCATTACTTCGTGAGTGGTGGCCTTGCATACTGTTTTCGACACGGCGGATCCCGTTACACTGTGCTGGGCTGCAGTTATCCTGTCCGTAATGCTCTGCCCCGACATCTTCACACACTGAATGCAACAAAAGACTTTGCCAAGCTATTCTGGGTTTATCTTCGGGCTTTGAATAAAGAAAGAAAATAAAAACCTCCACCTCCTCCGCAACCTTGCTGGACCCCCACCTTTTCCCACCTTGGTGATGATTTAAAAAAAAAAAAAATCAAAACTAGGCTATGGCAGACGCGGGCCAGGGGAGGGCGGAATAAAAAGAAGCGGAATCTGACAACAACAACAGTCAAAAAATGTTAGTTTGTTTCTTTTTTGTTGCACCGCTCGGCTTCGTTCAGATTTCAGGGATGCCGTGATTGCAGGGTCCACTCGCTGACTCATCCGACCCGGGTCTGTGTCTCGCTCTCATCCCGATGTGGCACACCGGATCCCTGCGTCTCTCCTCCTGCCTGCCTGCCTGCCTGCCTCCGCCGCTCCGCCAGTCGTCGCCGCCGCTTCTTCTTCTTCTCCTCCCCTCCTCTTGCCGCTGCCGCCGCTGCTCCGCTTTAAAACGCTATGAAAGAAAAAAAGACCACCAGGGAGGGAAATGGCGGGCCTGCTCTGCTGTAAAAAGGCTACACACACAACACACACAGCCCCTGCACAGCCTCAATCAGATGTTACACCGCTGAGTCTCGTATTAGATCAGCTGTAGTGCAGGTGGACACGTAGGCCTAGTCTATATCAACTGACCGCAGGCCAGCTGGGGGGGGAATGCTCAGTCACAGGAGTGCCAGAGGCCTGGATGAAGCCTATATTGATTTAAGAGGGGACATATAGGGAAGACGGAGCAGGTTGCAACAGGCTTGACACAATTAATTGTTTTATTAGACTTAGACTTAGACTAAGAATTAGACTTAGACTTAGACTTTGAGCAGCACTTTTCAGCAAAATAAAAAATACTGCATAAAGAGAAAAAAAGACAGTATCAAGATAACAATAATAATAATATTAATAATAATATTAATAACAATAAAACATTTGGCTATAAAAAGACATTTACCATAAATTATCAGTCAAGTGTCATGTGTGTTGTGTCATTCACATCATTTGTCACCTGAGACAAACTGAACTAAAATGTCTACAACCTTCTTCTGATGAGGCTACACAGAGAAGTTTTTACAATATGAGAAATGTGTGGAGAACTGACAAGCATGTGTTGAGTTCTAAGTGTATTAACTAAGATTTCTTATACATATGAGTCAATAGGCCTGCTTTTGGTGTTAGTGGTCTTTCTGTTCCAATGTATCTTTTAAATCTTGATCAATGTGGGTCATATTGATCTAACGTATTTGTAATCTCCCAGTCATCTCATCTGTTACTTGATGTTCTGACTTTGTGTGTTCTCACGTGAAGCACTTTTTAACTTTGTTTTGAAAAGTTTTGTACAAATAAATGTTAATATTGGCTCCTCGAAGTATATCAGCTGCCTCATAGATCTTAAAGTTGAAAGGAAAATCCACCTTGAGATTTAGTGAAGGTTTAAATAATACCTGTTTGACACTATACACAGATATTTAAGTCTGTCACAACAGCATTTCCTGTCTTTATTTAACTGTAAAGTTCTATTCTTCTGATGCTTTTTCTGCATAAGGTTAAAAAGTTAAGAAGTACACAATGAAGCGTGTAGTGTAGGAAATTAAAGCAAAGCAGTGTTACTTCAAACTGTGATGAAAGCCAAAATGAAATACTGACTGAATGTCATTAAATCTTTCTTTTACATCAGATTCATCCATCATTTATTTCAGCAACATAATAAGCTCAGTTGTGTGAAACGTTTAAAACGCAATACTAACTTACTTATCGTTCAATTTAACTGAAAACCAGTGAAAGAGAGAAGTTCTCAGATGCTACTCCATCTGGCATTCATCAAAATGCAAAATACTTAAAAAATATATAAGTACTTGTTAAACAGAATGGCCAATTTCTGACTCATTGGATTATACCTACGGATGGGTGATGCTTTAACATATAAGCATCCCTTACATGTTAAAGTGTTAAAGGTGGGGTTAATTGTAAATCTATAATAATACATCATCATCTATAAATTGATAGTATTTTGTGTTAATAATTTGGATCGACTAAGTAACTTTAGCTGACAGATATAGATGTAGTGTGGTAAAAAGTAGAATATTGACCCCCAAAGTGTAGTGGAGATGAAGTCTAAAGCAGCATAAAATGGAAATACTTGTACTTAACTACAGTAGCCTACTTTAGCAAATGTATTTAGTTACTTTTCAGGCCTGCAGCTGCTCTGCAGTGTGACACTGTGAGCACAGGGGGGCGGCACAGTGCCACCATCATCGCCAAACATGAGGTCCATCATGTAGCTCACTCATGGATTCTGTATCAAACCTTCATGTGTCATGTTTTAATGAAACTGATACTGCCAGAGCGTATAGTAAATAATCCAGTCAAACCCATCCAGTTCTTATCATCTCAGTAGTCAGTCCTGTGTCCCAGTCCAGAGACTGTCAGGGAAAATATGATGTACACTTTATGAAAAGACCGAAATGTAGCACAGCACTGTCTTCTCTCAATGACTTATACATGTACAAATGTAAATACATATTCATGCTGTATAGTGGTTTTAAATTTTAAAAACACTCTGACAGTTGCAACATTGTTGTTGCACTTTTCTTTCTGCTTTGAGTGATATACGCTAAACCAGAGTCAAAGTCTTTTTATGCAAAAGTTCACTTAGCCAATAAAGTGATTCTGATTCTTCCTTTGACTTTTCACAATAACTAGGCTATATCTTATATATCTATATCCACACAACCTATTAACTAACTAACTTCAGTGTAGTACTATGTTAATTTACATTTTGTGTTATTACAGTTAAACAGAGAGATCTGCATTACAATGTATCTAATCATGAATTCCTCAGTGTTTGCACGTGGTTACATGAACTGTATGAAATACAAAAATAGCCAATTTCCTCTGACTGACTTAACAAAGGTCAAGGTCATGTTAAAGAAAAGCAGTGCTCCTCACATGTTGTTCTCCTGATACGGCGTCAGGTTTCCTACAAACACAGTAAGCCATGCCCGTTGCTTTCCCTTCTCACCTGGGGTTTTCGTAGGTTTCCAGCCCACCGAAAGATGCAGACAGAAACTTCAAGAAAAACTCTCAAAAAAACAACTGGTTTACTTATTTTCAATTTCAAAAGAAATCAACTTGAGAGACAACCCTTGTTCTTTTAATAATCTGCATCTAATAATCTGTACTACAATTGTCATCTGAGGCAACACATAAACAACCTTTTTTACCTAAGCACATTGGAAAATTGTCATATTGCTGAGGGAAAAAATGAGGTTTCTGTCACATTACTCACTGAAGATCAAATCGCAGCCAGGCCTATGATGGCTTCACTTTCCCTGCCAGTGTTAAAACCGGAGCGTCAGATTACAGCTGTCACTCTCACGGCTTAGGCGAGGCAGACCAGATTGTGCTTATTGAGATGACTGTTTGTTGAGTCTGGATGTGTCAGGTAGATCAGATAGAGACGGTTCTATCAGACAAGTCTAAGTGTGGCGGTTGGTCCTGAGCCATTAAAAGTCTCTGAGCACAACAACCTGGAGGAAACAGTCTCAACACTCAGGGGGATTGCACAATAGTGTATGATGAAGACTTTTTTCCTGCAAACTTGACAACTGGGAGATGAGGTTCAAAATAAGGTAAAATAAGTAAGATTCTATAGGATCTTGCTGTGATTTTAATAGCAAAGCAACAGGTCGATTATAATGAAAATTACTTTGAAGAAAGTCAACGTGACACACAAAACATTGAGCACTGCTTTAGGTGTGTGTGCAGATGTTTTTACATCCACAAGGGTTTGATTTCATCTCATATCTTGGAGAAGTGGGCTATACGTTGACTACATAGGTAATTTGCTGGGTGGGATTTGTAAAACAAGCAGGATGGTAATGGGTTCACGTGTGTGTGACCATCTGATCCGGTTTGCTCTGAATGGCACTTGTCTGTTTGCAAGCATTTCAGCCCTAGCTCATCAGACAGGCGGGTGAGCAGCAGTGAATAGCAAACACCTGCAGCCAGCTGTGTGTTTCTCAGCGCTCTGCACAGGGAGAAGTGTGTGTACGCCTTCAAGTCCGGATCTGAGCGTGACACGCGATGCCACACGATGAGTCTACACCCGAGTGACACACAGATGCATTTGATGTGTGCAACTGTGTCAGGGGTTTGGAGGGGAACAACAACTACCTCTACTAGCTATTTTTTTGGAGTAGTTTATAAAAAATACATATACTACATACATTCATGCATACATATATATAATTAAAATGACAGATAAATAAGCACATGTACTTCTCACCACAGTTTTCCCAAAATTATTGAAAGTCATTCAAACAAAGAATTTCTATGTTCAATAAGGAGTAGAAGTTCATAAACAACTTATCAGGTCAGACTTTCTCTACTTTTATCCTTTAAGAAATACAAAATCTTACGCTTCTCTTGTTTACACATCATAGACACAGATACACACATACATACCTACACACATTTACACTGTTTTTGTTTCTATTCTTCCCTTTCTTCTTTTTTCTTTACCTTCTATCTACAGCAGATTAAATAATAACACATCCATACTAGACTTGGTATATAGATGCCAAGGAACCATACAGTCATTATGCTATGACTCTTAATAGTGATATACTTTTTAATTATCTACAGTATTTATCTCATTCTATTCTCTCATATCCAGTGTCTCACACCTTTTTCACTTTACATTTCAGCATTAGTGTTGGATTAACTTTTCGCTTACTTTTAAACAATAGACTCATATTTATGTATGTAAAGTATATAGTGATGTGTTTTATTTGTTGTTTATTTATGTCATCTCCTCCTATCCCACATCCTATTATCGTTGTATTATACCTTTGTATGATTAGTGCTTTTGTTGCCGTTCTCTCGTAAAATACCTTTCATTGAATTGTGTTACTCAACTGAAAACTAAACCATCTCCAAGCAAATGAAAAATATCCTTTTGGTTTTCTTCCTGAAAGAATTCCAAGTATATTGTTTCTACTTATTAAATGAACACGGGTTTAAAATAAGAACAACTTAGAAAAAGATGCACATGGCCAGATCAGCCGCAGGGAAGCCCGGGGCAAAATAAGCTGTGAGCCCCCCTCCCCCCCCCCACACACATACCAACACATGTTCTGGCATATAATAGGCAATCTATTTTGCCCAGAGCCCCAAAAAACATTGGGTATTTCCACACGGGAATAATAGGCCCTTTTCACAGACTTCTCATAGTGTGAAAAACACAATAGTTACTACTAACACCTGACAATGGTATTCAAGTGTCCAAATAAGCCAAGACAGAAGTTTTCATCCAAACTAAGTGCATTCTTTAAGACAAATTTCCCAAAAATTGTTGTGCGATTGCATCCACTAATTCTAAGATGCAACAAAATGACGTAATTAAACTTCAAAACTATTGAAAAAAAGGGAAGACACGAAGGCAATATGACAATTCTGAGATTTTCATGTGTTAATTCGAGGTTACAGTCTGCTCATCATTTGTCTCTTCAGTGGAAGCTTGAGTGACGTCACATGCTTCGTGTGCTTCATGATTCATTCAAGTCTGTTTCCACTTTCCGTTTGCTCTTCTTTCAGGGTTTTTATGTGCAAAATGAATGTGTAAAAAAAACAGGTGGATGGAAACACCAGCATGCACATCAGGTCCCTGAAATGGAAGCAGCTAATTATAATTTAACCATTTTTTATTTTGATTATTTACACCTGAGTTCTGTGGAAAAGGCTCGTTGTACTGTTTCTGCCCAAATCTTTCTGTATATCAGTTAGTTTGTACTCATGTGGGACTCTTTTCCTAACCTGAAAAAAGCATTGTAGTATTCCAACCTTCACCGTTCCACCAAGGACTCTGCAGCCATGCCAGCAGTCCTGTGAGGCCGTAATACTCATTGTTAGGAAAACCAGACTGTTAGATACCAAAATACATGCACTGCACACATGTTGACCATAATGAAAAGTCTGAGATTACCAAGGCCATGCAGACAATGTTGGATGCACTGCTGGGACAGATGGGCTTGTTTTTACTCTGAACCGATCAGAGTCATCTGGAGTTCAATATATTCGGACACAGAGCTATAACACAGGGCATGACTCTTTATTTCTTGCTGCACAATGAAAATAGTCCCCAAGAATTGCACATTTAAACTTATTTAAACTACAGTACCCAGGTGTACTAGTGGTTCTTTTTTATTAGTAACTTCCCTTACACTTTTGTGACCTGTTTTTAAAGATGAATGTCTTCAGTAGGAACCAATCATGCTTCGACGGAGTGCCGTCAACAAAGAAGCTGGATGTGGTTTTAGTTTTTTCACAGGATTTATTAACAGTAAGAAAAAGATTGAGTAAGACTCCAACATCACTCATTAAACCTCTTTGTATAAATCAGCTTAAAGGTCAAAGAAATCCAGTTCAACATATTAATGCAACTCTTGCTTTGCTAGATGGACTGCAGTAAAATAAAAAGTGAGTGGGTTATTACAAACCTTTTACCTTCTGCAGCGCTGAACACACTGTGCTGGAGCTTTACCCTCCACTGAATGCCTTTACTCAAAGTGATGCCTTTTGCATCACAATTACCCACACACAGCCCTGCACCAGACCGTGAGGAGAGTTTTATGTTCATGTGAATGCGGGCCGCAGCAGCAGCCGATGACAGCTTAATTCCCCGACTGGGCCCCCCCTGCTGAGGCCCACCGTTTGTGTGAGCTGATCGACGGAGATCAGACCGAGGAAAGATGAGTGGGAACCTACTGAATACGCTCAGGTTTCTGGGCGCTGTCAAAAGATTTGCCCAGGCCATTCAGATCTGATGGAGTTTCCCATGTTCTGCACTGCAGCGGGGGTTTTGTCAAGTGTTTGGATAATGAGTCCCTCTATCTTTCTCATCTTTGCACACACAACGCATACACGTAAGGCTGACGTTGTGTTCAGTTCAGGGCCTCGATTCCACCTATAACTACACAGCACAGTGTTGAATTTATCTCTCGTCACACACCAGGGGAAGAAGGGGTCCGTCCAATTACTTTGGAAAAGGCAGGAAACAGGTAAACAGGTGTAGAAAAAAGTGTGGATGAAATGAGCTGGAAATAGGGTTGATCTCAGTTTTAAGGGGTTGGATAATAGAGGTTTTGGACCGACATGAGTGCCTGAGGTAAAAAGGGGCAGAGGGAGCAGGATAAGAGGGATTAGGGGACCTGGGGAAAGAAGGTTGTACTACTGTGATAGAGGTCAGAGCGTGCAGCTTTTGTGGGAGCAGGCAAGGCTTTGGGAGCCTTGTTTTTGGAACATCTAGTTTTGAGATAAGTGCTGTTTTTCAACAGGTACCAGAGGAAAGTGGTTAATGCAATGTTGACCTTCTGAAGATGACAGCGGGCAAACCTCTCTCAGGTGCTGAGATGACACGAATGTGCTTTGTCTTCCTGCTGATGAGTAACGCCGCTTCGGTCTCCACACAGTTTAATGGATACAACTGTGACGCCAGCTACCACAGCAGGTTTCCTGGTGAGAGAACTTTCACGTAATATGTTTTCTATTTACAATCCATACACTCAACTGCCTACAGGCATGAAATACTTTAATGCATGGTTCATAACACCGTTTAACACTGTAATGTAGTTGTAAGCAAATATTAGGACATTTGTAATGTTTTTGTTGATGCATTTAAAAAAATCATACCTCGTCCTAGCAGTTGTAACTGGTGTATGGACAGTTAATTGGATGCAGAATAACATATGATAGGGTAACCCACATGAACAGGACTTTAAGTGTGTTATATGACATGTGTTAACAGTTTCTATGGGTGTACAAATATATGTTAAAAAACTGAAAACATTTGAAACTTATCAAGATAATGTCTTATGTATGAGTGCAACGGTGATGTATCATGTTGTCATTATTAAGTGCTTTGTGCAACCTGATCTCCCAGAATTCCATGAAATGAACACGGCCCCACAAAAATTCTGTGATAGGCCCACGGAAGACTTCCATGACATAGACACGGCCCCTTGAGTTAAGGAAAAGGTTGTGGGGGGGCTTATGGTTATGACATGTGGGAAGAATTGTACGAATGAGTTAAGGAAAAGTAGAAAGTGCCTTTGGGAAACATTCCAAGCGGGACACGATCCCCGGTCTCCCATGTGACATCCCTGTGTTTTGACTCATCCACCCCCCCAACAGACCTCCTTATGCAGGCTTTCATACTACTCTCTACCATAGTTGCTCCTAATGCTACATCATCTTCTCATTGACTTCACAATGGCATTGTTTTCTGTGGTGGCCACACATACTTGTCACACATTCCGTGCCATCACAATGTGGATCATGTGGATGCACCATTGAAGGAGTTTTAGAGGAGGAATTGTAATTTTGACAAATACATTAATGAACAGAAAATCAATTTCTTGTATCTGCTTTAGACTGCATTACATGTGTTTAAACTATTTATTAATTTTGTAAATACAACTATATATGCTAAATTCAAACAAATAGTTATCGAAATGAGGGAATTCTGTACAGTAAGTTCCTTACTTTACTTGGAGTATATTTTTCTGATGATGCTTGAGGTGTTACTACTGAGGACAGTGAGTTCATGTCCTCCTACAAAGTTTCATACAGTAGAAAGAATTGAACAGCTACCTGAACAGATGATATTTTTTTAGAGACTTCTACAATCCTGCCGATCAGATTTAGAGAATTGACAAAATTAAAAAAAACACTCAATCAATAAGTAACTATATCAACCAGTTTGATCCTAAAATTAAAAGATTACATAATTTTGAAAACTATTTGTCATGGCTGCTTCTTTAATTTGGTTGATTTGCGCTCTGTTACTTGTCTCATATTGATTTGAAAGTTCACCTATTTAAGAGGCTGATTAGCTGACTTAATCTGCCTCACATGTCTCACCTCTGCAGCGGTGCTTGTGATTAAGTTACATTATTATCATGTTAAGTCTTTGTTTTTTCTTAGCCCACTGTATCTTAAGTTATAGGTGGTTACCTGCTGGGTTTCAGTCCCAGCATCTAATTGCGTTGTTGTGGCCCATGCATGAGGATAGATAGTAATTTGAGTATAAATGACTGGGAAGCAGTGCATACACATTGCAGACCGTTTGATTGTAAACCACTGGTCTAAGAGCTTTTTAAGTTAAAAAGGTCTTGGTGAATCTAGTCTCTGTCTCCCCTCCTGTCTGGTCCTCCAGGAGAGCGGGACATCACTGTGTACTGCGGGGTTCAGACCATCACCTTGAAGATAAACTTCTGCCCCGTGCTCTTCTCCGGCTACACTGATGCAGATTTGGCCCTGAACGGTCGCCACAGTGACGCACAGTGCCGTGGCTTCATCAACAACAACACCTTTCCTACAGCGGTGCTGTTCAGCATCAGTCTCAGCACTCTGGAGGCCTGCGGGAACAGCCTGGTGGTAAAGAAAACGCTAACACGAGCACAGGGTGTAATCAAAAGGCAACTTCATTATGTTGTTTGTTGACTTGAGAGAAAGGAAAGTGACGTTGCTGAGATGTTTCTCTCTGCAGGTCAGCACAGCCTACGGGGCCAACGCATATGGGAACATGTCCCTGGTACAAATTGGGAATGTCTCGGGCTATATCGACACCCCCGATCCGCCAGCTGTAATCAGCTACCTTCCCGGTTTGTTGTATAAATTCAGCTGCAGCTACCCGCTTGAGTACCTGGTCAATAACTCACAGCTGGCATCGTAAGTTGTTGCCCTTAGTGTCCAAAAGATTAACCTTAAGGAGTTATTCACATTAAGATGTGTTTATTTAATTAGGAAGCAATTGAGATGTGTTTATTGTTCTCCTTACTGCCTGAGTGGGTTTGTGTCCAATGCTATTCCGAGAACTATTTACTTCAGAATATGCATATTTTCTGCATGACTTAGTTGCTAATTTACATGCATGGATTCCTTTAAATGTTCAGCCACGTAAATAAATGAGTGTATTGTCAAAACCTTTGCTTTTAGAATCCACAATTGAATACCCACAAAAGAGAAACAATAGCCCTTCAATAAATGTGTTGAATCTATTTACAGCTCTTCGGCTGCTGTGTCTGTCAAGGACAGCAACGGCACATTTGTGAGCACATTGAATATGATCCTATACAACGTGAGTACACATACTCCTATGTACAATAATATCTGTTGCGATGCATGAACTCTGAAGCTTTGAATTAGGGGGGTATGTTTTTTAATGTCAGTAATCACTGAATCACGTTGGTGTTTTCTTTTAATGAATCTTTTTACTATTTTAAAAGTATATAACAGTTAGGAGGCATGCTGAAATGAATTTAAGGTCATATTTAATGTTGTTTCTTGCTGTCAACAAATTTCATGAAAGACCAAAGCCAACAATGAATCAACATTCTTTTATTACAATGAGCGTGGGCACTGGGGTTTGTTGTGACTCAATTCCACCAAATATGTATTAATCCGCTGCAGGAAATAGTCCCCAACACAACCACAATGTACTCCTGTTAAGAGAAATGTAACAAAAAAATGACGAGCTGTTATGAATTAATAAAGAAATCTTTAAATGAAAGTGTATATTTATAATGTGTTTTTGACAAAATTTCAGTAGGAACAAACAGGGCAGAGAGCCACAAACAGGCCGGCCGAGTTAGACAGTGTTGTTGATGGACTAACAAACTGTCGCTCTTGGTCTGCAGGTCAGCTCAGTCGAATAAAATGCCCATTATGAGTTATTATGAGACTTTAGTCCACCTGTTCCCCCATTTCATGTGACGAGTGGAAAAAAACCTTTTTCCTTTTTCTCTTTACATTGCTTTCTTTTTCCTGAACAGGATTCAACATACAATCAACCTCTCTCTATTCCAATGGCTGGACTGGCTCTGAAAACCAGAGTCTATGCTGCTGTGAAAGCCACAAACTTAGACAAACGGTAACATCCGATTGTTCACTATTGAACATACCTTTTCTCCTGATTTTCAGCTGTTTGACATTTTTATTTCATTTCAGCAATTTAAGTAAAGCAGAGTAGATATTTCGATCAATCACAGCATCCTTCCCAACATTGTTAGGCCTTCCTTTCTATGGTTTGCCTATATTCATCATGCAATTATGTTATTATTCTACATGAAGGCGCCAGTCTGCAGCAGAGAAACCACGATCTAGTCTTTCCAAAGTGCAGTTAGATCTCTATCATGCATGCCATTTGACAGTTTTGTCCCCCTGCAGGTGGAACATCTTGATGGACTACTGTTACACAACCCCCTCAGGGAATCCTAATGATGAACTCCGCTATGACCTTTTCTTTGGGTAATCTCACTTTTTCCCTCTCCTCAAGATGATGACTTGATAAACCACAAAAGGGACTCATTACCTACTCTCTAAAGGGCTTAACCCAAATGAATGCTACATTTTTTCTCTTCTCAATGAGTGCTTAAGCATAAATCTACGGTGAATAAAGTCTGTCATTTTCAGTGTGTGCATGTATGTGTATCTGTGTTTTGTTCTCTTGTGACACAGCTGCTACAAAGACCCACAGACGACAGTTTTTGAGAACGGGAAGAGTCAGATGGGGCGTTTCTCCTTTGAGGTTTTCCGTTTTGTCAAACACAGACACCAGAAGATGTCAACAGTGTTCCTGCACTGCGTCACCAAGCTTTGCAGGGCAGACGACTGCATCATGCTCATGCCTGTGAGTGTAAAAATAAGGAATCTCAGTTTGTGCCCCTTGACCTCGATGAGGACAATAATCTGACGATGTGATTGGTAGATTTGTGGGCGACGGCGCAGGCGGGGTGAAGAGGACAGTGTTGGTCCCCCACCAGCTGCATCTGGGAACGCCGTCATCACCGCTGGACCAATAATCACCAGGAGTGGTATATGAGCAACAAACTCTTAAAGGAATAGTTTGACATTTTGGGAAATAGGATTATTTGATTTCTTGTTGAGAGATCAAAAGATTGATACCACCCACCAATTATGTTGGCCTATCATAAAGACTCCCTAATTTGTTGGATTAATCCATACAATTACACACGGATTTAAAAAATGTCATATTGTGGTTATGGCAAAACTTTATAAGGTCTATATAAAAGAGACTTCAGATACAGTATTAGGGGACCACTAAGGTCTATATAAAAGAGACTTCAGATACAGTATTAGGGGACCACCAAGGTCTTGTTAAAAGCATCCAAAGAGCACCATGTCATATGACCTTTAACAATAACATGTTTAAAATTGCAACTGTTACATTTACGTGGGTCGTAGTAGCACTGACTTCTTTGCTTTCTGTCAGATAATTAGAATTAGGAGATTAGAGCTTAGATTAAAATGGACGGGAAACCTGGTCACACAAATAGTCTCCCACATAATCTCCTGTACAAACACAACTTGGAATTTCTTGAACAGATTAAATAAACCTGATATAAATAGTTAATTAGTGAGTTGAAGACTCTGTTACTGCTGGGCTGAGCAAGGCTTATGTTTCCAGTGTTTATGCTATAATAAGCTGACAGTCTCTTGGTTGAAACTTCATAACTATTGGAGACATGAGAGTGGTGTCAGTGTTCTTATCTAGCTCTCAGCAAAAAAGAAATGAAGCATATTTCCAAAAGTGTTGAACACATTTTTTTTTAAATTTAAATATAAAGATTAATATAGCCCCAGAGCCATTGGAGATTCAAGTATCTTTCAAAAATAAGGCTAATGAACACTTTTTTAAATCATTTTTCAGATGAAACTCCTGTCAACAACTCCCAACTCGGTAAGTACCCTTCTGGAGTATTACAAAACAGTAAAAGGTTTCAAATATCACAAGTCCTGTAATAGGTGCACACAAAGAGTTGTCAGCTGATGGGATCTTACCGAGCTACTGAGCATGTGCAGCTCCCAACAAAGATAGACTAGAAGGGTGATGTCTCATTCTGGAGCTAAAACAAGTGAGATGTCTCACTCTGTAGCTAACACAAGTAAGATGTCTCACTCTGTAGTTAAAACTAGTGAGATTTTTCACTCTGGAGCTAAAACAAGTGGGATGTCTCACTCTGGAGCTAAAAAAGTGGGATGTCTCACTCTGTAGCTAACACAAGTAATATGTCTCACTCTGTAGCTAACACTAGTGAGATTGTTCACTCTGGAGCTAAATCAAGTGGAGGTCTCACTCTGGAGCTAAAACAAGTGAGATGTCTCACTCTGTAGCTAAAACAGAGACCTAAACACACAGGGTGAAAACAGGATCTACAGCAATGTGCAGTACAACAAAAATTTGGTGTTTTTTGAAAATGTAAGCATGGAAACTTATTCTAGTTCAACCTCAGAATACATTTATGAACCTGAAAATGAGCAGAATGCAGGCACTTTAAGGCAACAACAAAGAAGTTCCACTTCTCTTTCTGAAAGTAAAAGAATCAATCTCAGGCTGTGCTAAGCCCTGTTGTCTGTTTCAAGTTTCTGCTTTATTTCACCTCAAGCATCTGGTGACCCCTCCCCGCCTCTAAACCCAGTGACCAGTGGTCTGATCTCAGGCGTGGTCATACTGGGCGGGGTCAGTACGGGCTTCTTCCTGCTGTCACTTCACCTCCTGCAGAAGTCCCGCCTCCCATCAACCACAGCCTCAGGTGTATGGAACCCCACCTTTAAATGAATGAACATCTGTGTATAATGACATCTGTGACTGACAGTATGTGCAGAATGTGTATGTTGGGTACACAGACTGATAGTGTATACATGCACATGTGTGCTTTCCTTTGTACACACATTATTAAATGTGTATTTTTTGTTGTTGTAGGTGTTGTGTATTTATTGCCTTCAATACCTCAGCGTTCTTGTAATTCATTGTCATCTATTGTTTCGTCAATCTCAGTGTTTACAGATGCTTTTACACTCCGTTGCAAATGGGGGAAAACGTTAATTTTTAGAACTTGTAATAAAAGATTGCATCAGAAATATTCCCTTTCTTTTTTTGATGTTTGCCAACACCTCACTGAAACAGGCGTTGTCTTCGGTTCTTCACATAAGCTTCCTAAACAACAGTTGTGTTGAAAAATACTCATTTTGACAGAATTTTTATTTAAAAAAAAAAAATGTAATATAGTGTACAAATGTAATATTTACACTTGTTTGCCCAACCTGGCTTTGGCCAGTCTTTTTAATATCTGTAAACAGAACATCCCAATGGCTGGCTGCCTAATTAAACACTTGTATTGTGGATAATAACTCATTATTTAAACAGCCTTCATGCCATTTCCAGTATGAGTTGTCCACAATCAGTAAATTTGACTTATTCCTTGCTGATGTTGACACATACCTGTGAAAGCTTTCTAAATGTCATGGCCTTGTTGGTGTCCAATGTCCAGGAAAGTTAACAAAATACCAAACACCGCAAGAGCTCATTTCACGATGGCCAGAGTTAATCTTTCAATTTCTGCCGTATTGATTTTCTTTTCTGATGACCTATGTATAAATGTCCGTTTGGCGGCAGCTGCGTCTCACGTGTCTGACTCTGCGGCTGTTCGTGTGACCCGCACGGCTCTGCAGCATTCACTGCTCTTTATCGCCTTAATCCCTCATTTCAACAGTCATTTTACGAATTATTCAGCATACACAATGACCACTGATAACGGAAATGAGAGGAATACATGCTATCATCCCTCTTCTCAGTTTACTATCAGTGATAATTGATTCTACCCTCCTCCAAAAATGGAAATGAGGCTGGGATTTGGCTTTGAATGCTGAACCAAGTTCAGGCAAGTCACAAGCAAAGAAAACTTATTCTTTAAGTGTGTGTGTGTGTGTGTGTGTGTGTGTGTGTGTGTGTGTGTGTGTGTGTGTGTGTGTGTGTGTGTGTGTGTGTGTGTGTGTGTGTGTGAAAAGATCAGGTTCCCAACTGTCCTTTAATCATTTTCTTTCAGTTAAACCTCAACATTCACCTCCCTTCAAATGATGCTCTAGATATGCAAAATAGGTCTATCTACATATTTATCATACCATTATCATAATCTATTTATCTCAACTTGTATATATTCAAATATTTTTTCTTTATCTTTTTCCTGTATTTTTATTCTATTATTATTTCATGTGTATTGTATGTATGTATATTGTCTCCTAGTATTTCTTTTATATTGATGTTCTGTGCTGTGTGACTGATTTTGCTGCTGCAACACTGTAATTTCCCATTTTATTGGGATCAATGAACATCTATCTATCTATCTATCTATCTATCTATTAATACCTACTCTTTAAACAGATATATTCTAATGTAAATCTTCATCCTATTTGCACTCCAAAAATAATCATTCATAATCATTCATCATCCTTAAACATGATAAGAGTGAATCATTTTGTCAATCTGACATATTTGTAAATACTAACATGTCAAGGAATTATGAGCATCAAAAGCTATCACATTAAATGTGTTTTCTGTCACACAGGTCCCATGAAACCACCAAACGCATCAGAAGACAACAGCTCCTTTTTCCTCTATCATGTGTGAGGCCCCAGGTGAGTAGAAACCACACAGTACATACTATTACTTTGTTAAGTTTCATGTTGGCATGTAAAGTCACAAAGCCTTTTGGACATTGTTTAAGCATGGAACTTTGAAGGGGGCTCATCATTTGCCTCCAGGAGAGGACCTCTACCACAAAAAGGGAATTGTTACTGTGAACTGGAGCATTGCCAATAGTGACATTGAACCTCTTTCCATCTAATCCTAAAACAGTGCCACGACCCCACGATGGTAATTATTACCGTATATAAAAGATCCGAATGTTCTCTTGTCCTAAACCACCAAAAAAGACAAGGGAAGGGAAGATCCAGGCTACAAGGAAAACAAAGTTTTCTAGGTTGACAGCTACAGATTCAGCATCTAAATGTGGACCTGCGTTGTTAAAAAAAAGGCCACTCTGGACTTCTTCTGCGTTGGGCTGGATTTATGAGGATTTTCTGGGTTTGACATCTGTGAGTTTGCCTCAGCTTGTTTACAGGTGGCAGAGAAGTATGATGGCTTTATTCAGCATCCAGCATCCTCCATGTGTTTTGCTGCCCAACAGACAATCTGCGCAACTGCCAAGCACATGCCAGTCAACCAGGTGAGATGATACGTGGAATATTTAAGCATGGAGGTTTTAAACTGCGTTTCATTTATTCTAAGGATCTTCCAAAGAAGGCTTAGTTTGAGGTAACCCCATCCCACAGTTGAGAATAGATCGGAATGTGTTTCTCTATTAGAAGGGTCTTACAATTAAGGAGTAGTCTGTTGGTAACACTGTATCACAGAAATAGATAAACTGACATGTGTGAGGACAAGAAGAAAAGCATAATAGATGAGTTATTGTAATGTTCAGAGAGACAGACACTTCCTTCCTTGTTCAATAATTGAATAAAGCTGCATTTAATCTAAATTTATTGGACTTGTCATGTGTGCAGTCTCTTCCATCATTTCCGGTCAAGATTCCCCGATATCAAGCGTGATCTTCAATCTCACTCATTTGTTTTGGGTTGCATCAATTTTTATTTCCGATGTAGACCTCTAGGCAGGCCATGTTGATTTTAGTTTTCTTCAGATATATTTAATTAGGCTGCTACACTTGTAAATTGCACTGGTAAATGTGTATAGAAGAAAAGCAGTTGTTGAAACAGCCATAAACAGTTCGATATTCATGATTTTATTAACTTTGGTTCTTCTTGTGCAAATATGTGTTTCACTTATGTAAGTTAAAAAGTATTTTTAACATGAAATTGCAGGCTTGTGCATGCTACTTGTTCACACAGACACAATATATTTTGCATGTTGAGCGGTAGTTTGGATGAGCATGATTCTATTAAAAATGAATGCAAATCTTTCAATAACAAAGCCATCAGAATACACTGACATCGCTGTGGTGTGTGGAACATCTTATCAACCCTGTGATTCAAATCTGCCCGGTCATCTACAGCGGATACAACTCGAGCTTACCGATCCTCGACCTAACCTGGGACAATGTGGACTGTGGGGGGGACGCTGGACACCTTGGTGGCAGTTCCTGTGGTCAGATTCAACTTCCCAAATAAAGAGGGAAAAACCCTGTGGGAGTAACGTCTTGGTAAGTATTGCATCATTAAAGTGTCCTGATTTGAAGTCATGACCTGTGGTGATCGTTAGACTTGTGAACCTTTAGCTGGGCACAGGTTGAGTGGATTTAAGAAGGTATCGGAGTGTTTCCAGTCAGCCAACAAGAAGTGGAAAACAAGAGAATTTCAATGTTTTTGACCTAATATAACACAGACGCATGCAATCCCACAACTCTCATTTTCAGAGGAGAATGAGAACACTGTTCCACTTTCTGGCTGTGATTTCATCACTGCGGCCTGCTGTGCCAGAGACATTGGCTAACATTTATTTTTAAGCATTTCTGAAATAATCATGCTTCCATTAAATAATTCCTCCGACCACGAGCACGCCAGGGACGGGAATATTCTCAGACTTCTCCAACATCCAAAGAATCAACATTAGCGGGGTGATGCAATGTTTCGCCCTCCCCCCTTTGGGACGATCACCTACAACACAGAGCTTTAGTATTTCTACTTCATTCTTCTTACATTTTACTGGCGTGCCATGTGTGATCTGAATCTTTTCTTCCTCCTAGGTCATCTTCCTCCACTGCTTTGAAGGATCAAAAAAAAAGATTTTATATAATTGCTTGTATAATGTTTTTACCGTCTCTTCCCTTGCCAGGATATAAACTACACCAAGCCCCCTGTCTTGACACCTCGGGGTGTCAAATTGAGAAATAAAAAACATCTATGTGCAGGTTGCTGCATCCAATAGATCCATCTTATAACTTTTCATGACACCTGCAGAACTGGACCTATACTTATTTCACTTGTGTAAATGTGTACTTAAAGGAGAAATCCAGTCAATTCTAACCAGTAGCTCTGTTGCCTGTAAATGTTGAGGTCTGTCATTAAAGAGAAAAACTAACCAATCAGGTCTGTCATTAAAGAGAAAACTAACCAATCAGGTCTGTCATTAAAGAGAAAACTAACCAATCAGGTCTGTCAGTAGAGAGAAAAACTAACCAATTGGTTCTGCCATCACCAAGTTATCCTTGGTAAGTTTTTATTTTAAATGTGTTTTTAGCCTCTAGACATGTTTAAAATGTCATTACCAGTGCCTCCCCATGTGAAGTGATTCCTTCAGAGTGAACAAAGTGAATCTGACTGCTGGAGATGTGACAGAAAGACAGAAATCTTGTGTTAATTCAGCCAGCACACAGACCTCTGTTTACTTCCGGTTTTCCGGTGAAGTCCACACTAGGCAAAACACGCCTTTCTGTCACATCTACTGCAGTCAGTTTCACCGTGTTAACTCCCTGTAAGGATATTTCGAACATGTTTAGAGACCAAAAACAGGTTTACAACTTGCCTTGTTTAAGCCTGTTGGGTGCTAATGCTAGCAGGAGGATAACACGGTGTAGGCAGCTTTTGTACTGCAGTCATCTGAGATTTACTCTTAACCAACTTTAATTGAAAAGTTGTTTTTAGTCGCAAGATATTTGGTTAGACGATTTTAATTTTTAGTTCGTGAGAAGTAAAAGTAAGGTTTTACTTTTATCTTTGAAGTTTCACAACAAGCAGGTCTATAAATACTAAGCCTGGCTGTCAGTTGTATGTGGATGGTCCCGTGGAAAAAAAACTGAAAGACGATTTCCATCTCTGTCTTAGAAGACTGTAAAATTGAGGATTCCACTTCATTGTTTATCCACAGGTAATTAGTTCTCCTGGACTGGTGCTACGCCTTGGTGAATCCGCAGCCCTCCAACTCCTCCATCTTTAATCTTTTTCTCTATATTCTGTGAACAAAAACTAACAGCATCCTATATTTTTTAACCTGTGGCAAGTCCTTCAATACTGGGGGTCTGTCTCCCAGTCTAGCAGTTTAAATTCCAACTTGTACACATATCTATTGGTTTTCCTCTCTTCCTTGGAACATGTGCAATCCAAAGGGAGCCCTAGTCTTGATTTCATCTTGCTTCCTTTCTATCATTTATGCGCTGCCTGTATGTATCCGTGTGATGTTCAAATGAGGCTTTTGTGAGGTTTGCCTATTATTGAAAGGTGCTCCTATAGATCAGCTCAGCACCATGCTGGAAAACAGGGCCCGCTTCTACTTCACCGCGTTCTGCTTCATCGAGCAGCAGAGTGAGACCTTCTCCACCTACCATCAGCACTGCGTCACTCGACTCTGCGAGTACAGCACCTGCAGCACCTTCAAGGTGGGAAGGCACCGCATGCATTCCAAGCAGAAATCTCCAATTCCAGGCAGATCATCAGCTCATGTCTCTTCTACGAGTTTGATCCACAGCAATGCAACAGGCAGAGGAGGAGTGTAGAGGGACCAGGAGAGCACCACTGAGCCGCCTGTGCTCACTGTGGCTATGAAGGCCAATACAGAACATAACCTACGTGTCTTTCCTTTTTGCAAATGAGCAGTTAAACGAGTCAGACAAAATATCAGCACACTGGGTGCTAATGCAGTGCAGAACAAGCAAAATATAGCTCAGATACCACTAACTGTGATGTGCACTCTATATTGCGTGGAAATACACATTCTTGCTGAGAGTTGGAAGATAGATAACACTCATGTAAGCGACCGCCTGCAGCCAGTTAGCTTAGCCTGAAGACTGGAAACAAGGGAAACAACTAGCTCTGTTTAAAGCTAACAAAATCCAACAACCAGCATCTCTAGATGCAAAGAAACTAAGAGTCAAACTAATTCCTGGCTGGGTGTGGTGACTTCCTGGTGTTCTGTTGTGATCCTGAGATTGCTAAGCAGTGACCTCCTGCATAGAAACCTCAGTGTTGTTTTGACACCGATTTAGTTTTACGGATTAAACATAAATCAAGATACAATATGTCAGGTTGTTTGTATTAGAGGTGCTGATGAGTGGACCTTTTTTTTTTTTACTTTGGATGGAGCGCTTTATGCTAAGCTAAGCTGAATGGCTGCGGGCTGTAGCTTCACATTTATGTATCTATCTATTGTTCTAACAAGAAAGGAAACAAGCATCATGTCTTAAACATTCCTTATAGGTGAAGAAGTATGTCTTCACGGCGAAAATAGAAAATAATTCTATATACACAGTACATACAAGAAGTTGTGTCGTATGTGTTGTGTGTGTTGTATTTTATTACAAACGTTGACTGAAACGAAATACATGGATTACATAAATGATGTCATAGAAACTACAAAAAACTGCAAATAGAATTTTTTTTGGTCTAATTCTGGTCTTCAATCTGTTTTCACACAATCACAACTATCTGACGTTTCTGTCCTGCTTTTTCTCTTTCTCTCTCTGTAATTGAATTTATATTTTCAATATATTGGCAAATATCATAAATCCCTCATAATAAAATATTGGCTTTTCCTGTCTTCCTTGCAGCCATTCAATCCAAAGATGAGGGTGTGTTATTAATTAACTCAACTGCCACGAGAACAACCTTTCACAAAGTTTTTGCTAATTACATTTCTTCAGCAATGAAAAGCTCTTCTTATCTGCAGCCAGTCATAATGTATTCCGTTGTCTGCTGGAATATAGCATAACCATGATGGTGTCACTCTCAGTTGTGCACAGCGCTGTCTGGTGGCCAGTCTGATGCAAGGGCGCGTCCGTTGGCCTAGGAATCGCTGTGGCCGCCCTTGTTGTGATAGGGGGGGCAGCCATTTTGACGAAAAACTGAAGCGGCTGAGCTAGCAGCGGCCCTTAATGATGATCAATGGAGGTCAGCACAGGTTAAATGGCATCATTAGTTGGACAGGGTGACATTCACACACTGGTGGAGGTGCATAATGTATGTATGTAGGACTCTGCTGTACTGAATCCAACTATTGATTTCATCACTTAATGTTTCTTTTCAACCCTTCATAGATTTTTAGACGTTACGGAGGGTGAAGTGGGACTAATCCACCTATCCCGATGCACTTCATGGTAAAAAGGAAAGAAAGAAAGACCTTCAGTCGTCATCTTAAATGAGTATTTCAACATTTTGGGAGAGACTCTTGTTTGCTTTCTCCAGACTGTTACTGATCCCTGCCAAGAAATAGTCTGGCACATAACTGGTGAATTTTCAATTTTACACTTTTTTTTTTATGTGAATTAAACACATGAGGAATGAAGTGTTATAAAATGGGGGAAGCTTTAGATGCACTGTTAGGTAAATTGGGCCAGAGCTAGACTATCTGTTTGCCTCTGTTTCCAGTCTTTATGCTAAAATAAGTTAACTGGCTGCAGACTTGAGCTACGGTGCATGTTTTGCATGCAGACATAATATTTATCGTAGAGCTTCTCTTCCAACTCCAGACAAGACAGCAAATGAGCATTTTTTCCACAATATCAAACTATTCTTTTGAATTACAGCTAAGGTCAAATCAAAATTGAATTGCTATACTTTTGTTTGCAAATTATTTTATTTTATTTATTTAGGACAAGGCACCTTAATGAACATGTCTGCAAGTGCCAGTGTTAGCCAATTGGCTTTTTTCAACTGTAGTCCTACCTAGGATGCATGTCTTTTATGGTGGAAAGAAACCAGAGCACCCAGAGAAAACCCACACACACAGGGAGAACATACAAACTCCACACAGAAAGGTCCGGAATGACCTGGATTCAAACCAAGAACCTTCTTGCTGCGAGGCAGAAGTGCTAACCACTTAGCGACCTAGTTCCTTCTTTAAGGGAATACTTCTTAATACTGAATATCTACATCTGAATGAATCATGAACATCCAATACATTGTACACCTTGTACTCGTTTCTAATCATATATTAATGGTTTTACAAGCTGCACAGATATTGTAGTTAATTATTATTTGTGCAAGCCAGAGCCGACATGTTGCATGTTAATATTTAGAAACATACATGTAACTAATTAAAGTCTAGAACCAAATTGAATGTCACCTTGCATTTTGTCAGTCACACAGACTACAAGGAAACATTCAAAACCAATCCAAAGGTAGCACACAAAAATGAAAAGATACCAACGGATTGATAAATTAAATTAAGACATTTCTTTGCATAATTTGCTTGTTTTAATGATAATTTTAATATGTGTAATAACTAACGAATAATCTACTTTGGCAACTGTTTGTATATTTCCCCAAAGTGAATGATTGTTGCTGCATGGATTTTGTGCCATTTGTCCATGCCACACATACATATAATAATTATTGCAGCGTGTTACATATTAAACAAGAGGTTGTGTCTTCCAACAGCAGATGCTCACCTGCAGCCGAGAGTTAACCCTGCATGCAACGGACTGTAATCCTATGTGAGAGTGCATTTCAAAGTCCACATGTAACAATTCCTGACATACTGTACAAGAATGCGTTGGTTATCTTCAGTTCAATCTGGGAATTTAAAGTAAATGAAATAGATTGATTCATCAAACTGGCACACACACCCACTTCTATGGTGTTTTATAACTGAACTCTGGAGGAATGTGTGTCATGCAAAAGGTGGAGCTGTTCGATGTGAACAGCAGTGTCGCATACGATACTGTCAGGGCTTTTCTTCAGTTTGAGGTTTGATGTTATTTGGAAGCACAGAGGATAAAAGGCGTGTGCAGTGATGTTTTGTAATGACCCTCCACTAGAGGGTGTCTAATCCCCACTCTTTTTTCATCTTATTTTTTGAGAGCTTGTAGTAGAGTTTAGATTACAGTTTACCTGTCCGCCATGCCATTAATAACACATTTAATGGAGGCTTTAGCACGAAGAAATATCCAAAATACTACACGACAACCTCTGAGTCAACCAGGATTAGATTAGTTGCATTGTTCACAAGTCACAACACAGGCTTATTTCTCCTATTTCTCTCAGGGTAGCTTTCTGAAGGGCCTGGAAGTTCAAAAGCTGTCTATATTTCCAGTTTATGTGGTCATGGTAAGGTAAGATCGATGATTTTCTGAGTGACCCTGTAAAAATTGAGATGTCTCCTCCTGTACGCCATGAAACGAACAAGAAAAGCAATCAGCCGGCTTGACAAATGATCTAATTACGAGCTCCTGCACTGTTAAGGAGGCCATGACAAACTCCACGACAAGACGACCCACTTTGAAACGCGCGGGGGATAAATCAGCCAAGCTAGAAAGGTAGTGCTCCATTAGGACTGCAGTAACTGTATGTTCGGGATAAATCCCCCATTTATGAGTTTGCTGTAATTTAATTAAACCAACAGGGATAAATGCCTGCTCTGTCGCTCTCTAATGGTATGGACATTAACCTTTGAATCCAGCTGCTTTGCCCTCTTTGATGTTAATAGCTGTGGGGGAGTCGGAGTGAAGAGCAGCTACAAATGTGTAATGCACTATGTTGATAATGTTGCTATTGACAGTGCATATTTTCTTATATTTTACCATGATCAAGCAAAGTCAACTCATATTCTGATATAATGTTGTCAACAGCCTGCATAGCTGCCATAGTTTATTTCAGACTATTCTCTGCAAAAGACATGAAATCTTAGTCTGTGAGGCTTTAAAATTTTGGCCAATTTTGTCTTCAGCTTAAAGAAAAATTGTCTTCTCATTTCTATTCTAATTAATATGCATATGAGTCTGTCTGTAGGCTATGCATTTGGTTTAGTAGACAGCACAATCATGAAAAATTGATGTACCAGCTGTTATTTAGGGCTGGCATATGAGTCTTGGAATATGATGACTTTGAATAAACAGTGTCAGAGTCGTGCTAATGGGATGATGTGATGTGCTAAAAAAAATATATATAAAGCTGATGGGTTAGGCAGGTGAATGTGAAAATCCTAACAAAGGTAGGACTGGGCTAGACTGCTGAGCAGGCAAAGTCACGCTAGAGGTCCAGTTGTTCCATTAACCTTTCGTAATGAGACAGTGAAGCTAGAAAAGTGTGGGCAAAGTATAATGTCATGTTCACATCATATTCGAGGAAGCAAAAAAAGAACTAAAAGCACACCATTCTTTTGCCTCGTCCTGTCGCCTTGCTTAAGGGAATCCTTCAACATATCAGGAAATAGTACTAATTGGTTTCTTGCTGAAAGTTAGATGAGATGATACTGTCATATTTGTCAGATAAACTATTAGGAACCACCATTAACTTCTAACCATTCCACGCTTCACCAATCGTTGTGGCTAATCTTTCCTAACACACCTAACCTAAATAGGCTTATCGGCCAAGAAAGCAAATAAGCACATTCCCCAAAATGTCAAATTATAGAAAATTCAATCCAAAATATCCTATCTGTGACTTCAATAAAAACTGGACAAGGTTTCCCCAGTCAGCAGCTGGTGTTTATGTAATATAATATGTACGCTCCATATGCCCAAGTGTAGACACAACATCAGTGCAGCCAGTGTTTGTGAGGTGTGTGTGTGTGTGTGTGTGTGTGTGTGTGTGTGTGTGTGTGTGTGAGTTAGTTTTGGTCCAATTACTGGTGAGAGAGGGTGAATGTGTGACACTAGAACATACTGTTGAGCCTTCAGGGGGTCTTCTGGGATAAATTTGACAAACTATCTATGCTGGTGCTCGCTTGACCGTAAAAGTCTTACAAAGAAAGGTTATTTCCAATCATTGGTCATTCCAAAAGTAAAATAAAAATAGTAATCAAAGTAAGGGGAAGAAGGTCTGAGTCTATGATGAAGACCGTTTGATTGGCATGTAGCTTGAAGCACAATGTGTGATGTGTGAATATTAGAGCTTGAGCCTCTGATTAGCAATCATTTTCAAAAGTAAATCCGTTGCCGTGGAAAAAAAGACATGACTTGTATAATTCAAGAGAGTAAACTTAGAGCCAATCAGATTCAAAGTGAGGGCCGTTCAGTTACAGTCTTTTACAGTTGCTAGGACACATTTCTCAATACTTGGGTCACTTTTTCCAAACTCTTCACCCGGTGAGCACAACAGAAGTATATGTGGGCTAAACTGTGGATCATTTATCAATACTTTGACACAAAATGCATTCGATGACTACATCTTTCATTTGGCATTCGTTCTTTTCTCAATTCAACACTACAACCGCCAAAACTCCTCGTACCTACAGGCCAATTTGCACATGCTAAACTACTGTTTTCAAAAATGTTCAAAACAATAACACAATAAAAACTGAATGAGACAGCAATTTGCTTCACTTCTACAGTAATGTAATGAAATATACGTTGAACCGAAAAATAAACTGCTATGAAAACAATTGGACAGTTGGACCAACCATAGCTGATTCTCATCATGGCTGAACCCCAACACAGGTGTTACTCTTTCAGTTTCATTACAAAAGGAGACAACCTCGGAATAGTTTGGTCTTGTGACGGACCGATACAGGAAATCATTCCTACCCCAGGCAATAAACCTCTTTAGCACGTCATCACTGGGTGCTGATAAGACGCTGAGACACCACAATACTGCTTTAACGCAGCCTGCACCATTGGTAACACAATTTACATTTTACCATACTATTTAAGCAGTTGCAAATTTTTCTATCTATCCAAAGCTTGGAACCAGCCAGAGATGGAGATGTGGCTGAAAGAGGAAGATGAGTGGTATTCACATGCGTGGTGGAAGAAGAAGAGGAAGATCAAGAGCTGTAGTCTCAGATGAGATTTGATCATTCAATCAATCATGGTCTCTCAATAAGAGAGGCTGGTCAGAGAGTGCAGCCAAATCTGCAACGCTCAACAGGGAAATCTATTGTTAGAGTTTCCCGGAAAACCAACATGTAACTTGTATTTGCATGGCATCCGACTGAGCTGCAGATTACAGAAGGACTGTCAATAGAGCAATGGCTGCAAACCCTCCTGTGTGCAATCTCTTTAGCTGCTCTGCTCAGGACTCAACGCCTACCTCACACAGGTGGGAGGCGTAGGATGTTGACTGATGTGCAGGAAACTGCCATTGTTGATGTGGTCATCAGAAACAACGGCACACATCTCATTGAGATTCGCGACAGATGTTACTTTTGAAGAAATATTCAGTCTTAGCATAACAACTATTTCTTGCGTCCTGAAAAAACATCAGGTCAGGATGGAGCAGTTGTGTACTGGGCCTTCTGAGAGGAACTCTGAACGTGTCAGACCACTCAGGAACCAATATGCCCAGGTAAGATTACAATACTGGAAAATACACAACCGTTTTTGAACAAAACCAAACACACGCAGACAAACATTTTGGGAAATGTGTACTACTGCAATAGCCTAACTCTTGTGTTGCCTTGTGGATTTATTTTAGAGTCAAGGAGATTGAAGGCAGGCAAACCTTTTCGTCTGTGTGGATGAGGCGGGTTTCAACTTGGCCAAAACACGGTGAAGAGGAAGGATTGTGATTGGGAAGAGAACCACAGTGCATGTCCCGGGCCAGGGGGGTGCCAACATCACAATGTGCCCAGCCATATACACTGATGGGCTACTGTTACAAAACCCACTAATTAGGCCATACAACACTGAGCCTATGCTTGCATTCCCGCAGGATCTCCATTAAGGTGGAAAGTTTTAAACCACCATCCACATAATCAAATGTCCTTCCTGGAAGCAATGCATGCTGGATGCCTGGACATATCAGCAGAAGATTGCCAGGGATGGATCAGGCATGCCAGGAGATTCTCCCCTAGGTGCACCGCCCCAGATGTTACAAGATGGGAAGTGGATGAGAACCTGTCGCCAAATGCAGAAGACCGAGTAGATTAGCATTCCTATTGCATCTGTATGAGTAGATGCTGTGCACACAAATTCTTGTATTTTGGAATTACTCAAATGAAGGACAATATGATAAGACATATTGTACAATAATACCTGTTTGTGTATTTTAGTGTGTTTTGCAGGTGACAAGGTGTGTTTCCTGGCTGTCAACCTTTGCCAGTGTGATGGGCGAAGGAGTTGATTTGAGACATGTATGAAGGGATTTGGTAGTTTTAGTGCATTTTCAATGTGAAATGAACTGCTGTGCCGAGGTGAAAGTTTGTTGAGAGAACTGTGCTAAGAGTTTTGAAAAAGTGACCCAAGTATCACAATGTATCCTAGCAACTGTAACAAAAAAAAAAAAAACTGCAAATGCCAACAATGAAATTAGTTTTAACAATTGAATGACAGCCAGTTTGAGTCACTGCTTTTAAAATTAGTACCAAAGTCCTTTTTTGCACCGTGTTTCCATTTTTTGGACTAGACCAGATCTGATTTGCAAAGCCAGCAGGGAAAGTTGGCAATGATGCAAAGTGCTGAAGAGTGTCTATCCGAGCAATGTATTTAGAGTTTAGTTAAATGTCATGTTAGCTATCTTGGATGCCCCAGAAATGCATTTTGACAACCTTTTACATGTCTGTGACGGCCCCTGCGGGATCCAGTGAGGCCACTCTGTGGGAGTGATTCCTCACTGGTCTTATCCATCTTTGTCTTGAGCTGATGATGGATCTGGTGCAGCTGGGAGCCAGTGGGGATAAAGCTCCACCTGGTCAGACTACACTCTTGTCTCCCTTCACTGCAATCCACACATCAACCATGGCCTGATCACCCCTCCTGCCACATCTTGCTTTGGGTTTATTTAAGTCACAAAAGATATGTTTGGTTTATTCTTTTGTTAAATATTTGCATTTGGGCAATTCATTAAGATATGGGAGACATGTGAAATCAAATGTCATTCACACAGTATGATTGCCTTGTGTTCATCTTATGATTAAAAATGTGCACTACATAGTGAGCTATGTTGTGAAATAAAACAATTTTACATGTGACACTCAAATATGATTAGTCAGTTATCCCATTTGTTTCAACAAACCCCACCAAAAGACCTTAACCTACAACAAACTGATCCAATTAACAAGTATTGTCTGTGTAGCCAAAGCCTGACATGGTTTCTTCCTCGGTTTTATAGACAATATTCATTAACAAAACATCAATGAGCCACATTGTTGCTCTGGGTGACATTTCCCTTCATCACCATGAACATGGGCACTTTGGTGTATTTGGAGTCAGTCCTAAACAGCATAATATCACTGTTAATGTTCAAATATGTGTTAGGCTGGAAAAAGTCCCCAACAAATACACTTTTTACTCCATTTGCTGAAAGCAACAGTGCTTTTGTTGACAGAAAAATAGCAGCCATGTCCTTTCATAATTAAAGTAAAATTAAAAAATAAAGGTACATTGTTAGCAAACAGTTGCGTATTTACACATCCAGCAGATATGGAGCATTATTAGCATTCCACCTGATGAGTGCAAGCCCATCGTTTGCTCTCTTTAGCTCTGTTTTTGTTCTCTAGCAACTCATGAGGGAAATATCAGCTCTCTAGTTGCTAAATGCTGCTTTACTTTCACCAGCTAGTTGCTAATTCATCTGTCTGCCGTTCACTGCTGTACAGGAAGTGTACAACGTTTTTTTTGTTTTTCTCTGAAAACTGCCACCTGCTACAGACAAAACAATGCTGATGAGAGCGGTGAGAGAAAGCCAAACCAGTGAAGATGCTAAAATGCAGCCTAGCGCTTGAATTGGGTGATAATTCTCCAACTCCCTTCACATTACACTAGCCTTTAAGTACTGTTGTTTATGTCTTTAGCACCTAATTACTCAACTCATCAGGTACAAATGCAAGTAGGTGCAGGTCTGAAGTATGCTGACTGAGGATAAAGAGATTAGAAGTTTAGGTCTTCATGCAAGTCTTAGTCAGAATAAAAGGCTGTTAAAATGTCAAATCCCTCCAATGGGGGGAATAATCCTATCGGATCCTTCCAGAGTCCTCCTCTGTATCTGCAGTTAAAATCCCCTCAAAGATTTTCAGGATTCGACATTATCAGAGTATGCATCTGTTACACCTGGGTGTTGCACCATGAAAAAACACTTACATTTCTATAGGGAGAGCTGCCCATTGTTATTCCGACTCCCTGAATGCAACGCAAAATTAACTTTGCAAGTTCAGTTTAGGCTTGTTCCCTAAAAGCTCTCTGAGAGAAACCATTATCCATTATTTCTTTCCACTTAGAACTATGGCAATTTCCATTCAGAATCATTTCATTGCCTGCATTTGTATTTTCCATTTATGTGGCTGGAATAAATTGCCTTAAAAGTAAAAACAAAAAAGAGAAGGGCAGTATCACCTTGTCCCACTTCATCTTAACTTATTTGTCAAGCTGTCCATCATCCTTTCAACAGGGGGCTACTTGTTAATGATTGATGCAGCACCTCCTAATGTGATGGATGAATCTCCGGCTTCAGGATGGGACGGGGGTGAGTCACCCACCCCTGCTCCCCTCCCCCACCACTCACCACCACTCTCCATGTTGGGGGAGACACACGCCTCGTGTCCATCGATGGAAGAACAAAGGCGTGTTCAATTTAGGCCCCATCAATAATGTACAGCTGAGAAGGCCTTTTGCTAAAGGAGCGCTGTAAAAGCCGGGGCATTGTTGTGGTATAGAAATGGTCTTTGACCGGTTTATTAGCTCAGAATCTTTACAATGAGTCATGTATGGTGTCATTGTTTTTTTTTTATTGTTGCATGGCGGCGTCACTGTGATGTCTGAGAGCCCTCCGCTTTGTTTCCCTGGAGGCTGCAGCCCGGCTCCTGGAAATTGTGTTAAAAGTAAGATAAGAAGAAAGCCATAGTTTTTGATTGATCACCCATGTCATATATTTGCACACGCTGTCTATGAAAAATATTACTGCTTTAAGTAGAAGTCGAACTGAAGCAGAGCTTTGTGTAAAATCTGACATTTTGAGAGTTTGCTTTGTATTTATTTTTATTTCTTAAAATCACATTGAAGAAACAGCATGATGCGAGAGATGAAGGGACAATAAAAGAACCAATGACATAGTGAATTCAGCAATCATTAAACTAAAGTAAAAACTGAAAAATCGAAATGAGAAATAAAATAAAATCACAGAAGCACAAGCTAAAAAGAAGACAAAACCAACATAAGTCTTCATCCAAGACTTTAGGACGTCTCAGGCTGTACACAACAATGCATTGAATAGATAGTTTAAAGGTCAGAGTCATAGCTCGGGGATAGACTCAGATGTGCTTTAAAAGTAATCAATATCGACCCTAAAAGGGGAAGATAAGCCTTGCCGGATTCACAGGTTGGGTAGAATATTATCTGTTGGGTACAAGTAAAAATCCTTCTGCAGAACAGAAAGTTGCTGTGATCCAAATTGGATGTGATGGAAGCAACACAAACACTTTTTGGTAGATACTAACGCTTTAATGTTTCCAAGTTTGGAAAAAGCACAACTCTGTAAATGTGTACAAAATCTTTTAAAAAGAACAAGAGTCCACAGCCATGCTAGCAGCTCTGTGAGTCTATTGAGGCACCGCAATGATTTGAGATAAATGCTAACATCGGCATGCTAACATATGCTCACAATAAGAATGCTATCATGCTGAGGTTTAGCAGGTATGATGTTTACCATGTTCACCATTTTAGTTTAGCATGCTAACATGAGCTAATTAGCACAAAACACAATCTGACTTGAGGCTAATGGGAATGCCATCAGTTTTGCAGGTATTTGGTTATGAACGAATGTATTGGAAAATTACATTTTTGACCTGATGGTGGCTCTAGACAGGTTAACCAAAATCATTACAATTTATCCTATGAGCACCATGGACGTCAGTGGCAGATTCCATGGCAATCCATCAAACAGCTGTTGAGATAATTCAGTCTAGATCAGAGTGGAGGATCGACCTACACACGTTACACTCCTGGAGCCTTCTGGCTATAAAAAGGAGAAAACTATATTTTTTCCAGAATCATTTGCTATTTGCTATTATCATAACGTATTGCTCACAGTGTGCTTACTCATACAAAAAACAACAAAACAAACAATATATATACACCATAAACAGAAACAATATACTAGACAGGTTGAGACAATAGTGCAATGAAGAGTGCAAAGTATGCAAGAGTAAATCGTAATTGTGATAGTTATTATTATTTTAATTATGGAGGATAGTGCAAAGCGTGCTGTAAAAAAGAATATGTTATTATATAAGCAACATCTTACAATATAAACAGCTCTGAAATAGAGAATCCAATCTCCAAACCTACTTTGTCTTTGTGATGCTGGGACATTTGATGTTTAGGTTATAAATACAGTGAACGTGAGCTTCAATTATGTTGTTACATGGAACAGAAGATACAGCTGTATCATCTGCTAAGAGTTAAAGGTGAGATTAAGTTTTTCAGTCAAGTGGCCTAAGGGTAAGAGAAATGAACCTAGAGGGGAAGCAGAGGCTTTTTAACTAGAAAGGAGCTCCAATTTCCAGCCCTAAAAGAGAAAGTCAAACTGATTTAAAGCTGTTTCATGGGAGCACCGTGTTTGAACCTGTCAGGGAGAAATCTCATGATCAGTGGTGTCAAATAAAGCCACAGAAGGGTCTAAAAGGATCAAAACAGATGTTTTTCTTCTGTCGGCTGCCAAAAGACATCCATTTGGAGCTTTCATAGCAGAGAGTTTAAAAGCCAGACTGAAACTTTAAGAAGATTAGTTCTATTTCTAATGCAATCAGCTGATTAGCAATTACTTGTTCAAGGATCATTGTTAGAGTTGGCTCTCTGGCTCCCTAAGACTGGATGAACAGCTTCATAATGGTCAGACATTAGTGACCTGGAATAAACCTAGTATTAAGTGACTTGATATCTTCGCTGCATCTCCTTCCACCGCTTCTCTATTTTCAAAAAAACCATGAAATGCATGTTTTAATCCTCATTTCTTTTTACCCTTGCTGAAACAAACAGTCACACCTGTTCACATGTAGGAATCTTTAGCCCATTTAACCCTTCTTATAATTCGACACCAACGTGGTGCACAGAGGGCAATGGGACACGCAGCACTTCACACAAATAACTGCATCCCCCCTCATACAACACAAATGCCCTTCCACACCACCAGCTGAGATGGGCAGCTTTGCCCTCAATCATCTGTGGCCCCTGGGGATCATGCAGGGATTCTGGTTCATAATTCATCGAGCTAGACATCCAGCGAGAGACAGCCCCAGCCAGGCCCTTTTCATTATGCATTTAAGACTCAGAAAGCAAATGTTGGATGCTCTGTGATTTCTTGAGAGCAGTGAATGTGGGTTATTAGCTCAGTCAGATGTGCACAAAGTCACACTCTCTGGGCTGGCAGCATATGCTGAATATGTAGTAATTGCATAAATTCCTATGTGAAATACACTCTGCTTGGCGTAGGTCAGTGATTAAGATGTGAAGCAGCGACAAACAGAACCGCACTGAAGTTAGACTCCCACTTCTCAGTTAAATCCTGCAGAGCTGCATGCTGAAGAGTTAAGAGAGATGAGAAATGCTAAAAGCGAGTTGAGGCCAGAATATAATCATCCTACTTTCACCTAAGACATGTTTTAGGGGATTTCCTTGTTGTTGTACATGTTGTCTCTAACACCCTGTGTCATGTTGTGACGCTGAGGGATAATATCGACTACAGGGGACAATAGAATTGCATTGCATGTGTGTGCATGTGTCTGTCTTTAACTGTATAGTACAGAGGTCTGCAACCCAAACAGAAAGCAACAAATATTGGTTTTCTTTTCAGCTTCAGGCTCAGCAGCCCCAATTTCTCTCAGTAGTTGGTGGAGACCTAAAGCAGAGCTAAAAGGACAGTGCATATTGGATGCATGTTCACCAAGTGGCCAGAACCACAAACGAAGGATTAGGTTGCTCTACATCTGCTGGATGTGTGAATAAATAGCACATTCTCCATATCAGCTTTGATATGCCAATGCTGTCTTGACAGCTTGTAGCCACCAAATGATCCCAAATCAGTTATTGCGGGTGGAAAGACACATGTTTCTCTGCTTCAGGTCTTTACAGAACTCCAGCAAAATCAAACATACAACAATAGGGACCTCATGTTAGCAGGACTGAACCCTGCTGGAGTGTCTTTGAGCAAGGCGTTAACTCTGCCAGCTCTAAGGGTGCCAGTCCGATGCTCGCTTTGCACTTTGACCTCAGTGTGTGTAAAGTGAAACACAAATGTTCCAGTGGGACCAGTGAAATATCACATTATTATTGCACTGCTTTAAATAATTTAATGTAACGTAAAGCTGATTGCATCCAGTTGGCATTTCTTTCAAGCCTTTTATCGGTTGATAGATCGATTGGTTACAATGAATTTGATAAACGTTCTTGTGCAATATCAAAAAGGACAGACACAATAAAGATGTTAATGTCTTGCCTTCCATCACTGATAATAATGAATCCATAACCAGCGGAAATGACAGCTACTAACATATTGCCTTTATGGTCCATAGATTGACAAAGTAGGAATGTTTGCTTGTCTGGCAATCACACATACCATAACTTTCTCACAAATTAAAATATTTGATTCCACCTTCAGTCGAGCATGCAGAATGATGAATTGCATTTTATGCTCCTCATTTGTCTCGTCTGTCTTCATCAGCATTTCTTTTAAACGTCGTCTCATTTTTCTCTCTGATAGAGTGTGAAAGAGGGATTTCTCACTTTAAGGTGCAGACGTTCAATGACTTCCTTTATGTCTTTTTCTTGTTCCACCTGCAGCCTCTGTCTCCTCTTGCCTTGGTCTGATTGACTCTCTGACAGTTTAGTTTTTCATACTTTCTGAAATATTTTGGACTATTTAGATAGATAGAGATAGATAGAGACAATTTATTAATCCGGAAGGAAATTAAGGTGTCCAATACAGAGACGTATGACATCTACGCACCCACGCATAATACAAAAATACAAAGGAAGATATCAATAGCGTGCCCTTTCAATTTGTGCATACTCATACTGATGCAGCCTCTCTTTGCTGTTTTTACCACTTGATGATTGGGCCATGTGTATGTACCCACCTCATACTATGCTTTGCAAAGCGCACAAATTCTTATGCATGTTTTTATAATTAGGAAGAAAAAAACCTTCTGTCTGTGTTTCCTATGTATATCCTCTTTTCATCTTTCTTATACAATATGTACATGTCTGCTCCTGTGAGTGTGTGTGCATATGATTTTTGCAAAAGCAAAGACTCAAAGAGAGTGGAACGCAGCCTCTTTGAAGTTTTTTTTTCTTCATAGAGAGAAATGATGAGATGTTATATTGTGTGTGTTAGTACGCCTGAGTGTGTGGCAGAGTACATTCAAAGATTTTCTTTTAGTAAGTAGTCATTTTTTTGAGTGACACCAGCCTTTACATCAACAAGAAAAAGAAGAACTGCCTGCCTCTGAGTGTGTGTAGTTTGCAATCTTTTAGTGCTTTGGAGCTCCATGAAACCTCCACAATGTGACTAAGTGCTTCTGATTTGCTAAAATACTTTCCCATATGCGTGATGAATATTGTCAGCGTATTACACTTTAAGTGAATACGGTAATTCAAATAGCACTCACTGATGCATTGGTTACAGTGTATGAAACCATGGCTAAAGTCTAATGCACCACATGGTCATCTCGCTGAAACTTCCATCTCTTGCTGCCATTGATGTGTTTCATTCATAAATAATCACTTCCTCATTTTACTGCGGCTGTAATGCATGGTTTGCAAGCAGCACTTATCATAAAAATCTATACACTGCCAAGACGCCTGTAATCTAAACTACTGAAAAAGAGAGACACTCTTGTGGTTAGCATTCCAGGAAGTAATCAGTGAACAACAACGTAGATTTACATACATTAAAACGGGGGTAAGTTGTCTTGTAAAACAGCAGATATGTATAAAATAGCACCCTAGTGTGGAGGTATCTTTTCTGTTTGCAAAACAAAACTTCAATCAGTAAAAAAAATCTACTTCACATACATTTCCTGTGTCATTTTCTTATTCAGCTCATGCTCAATTTGCTGTAAACTTAATAAACAATCTTTTGCATGTGTATATTAGGACGGTTTTAGATATTTGACTAGAGGCGAAATGATTAACTATGTGCTTCAGTACCTCCTGTTTCTAACCCTTTTTAAAATGCTGAAATAGTACAGGGTCCCTGTGGGAGTTTCTGAGGAGGGAACCCAAAACACAGCAGCTTTGGTGCACAGAGAGTCGCTCCCATGACACACTTGTACTGGAGAAGGGGTTTTATCCTGTTTTGGGGGAAGCAAGATCTGAGATCTCAGCATCTGCTCTCCAGCTTGGCACTGTGAGTGCTGGAGGCAAGGCACATCACCACCGTTTGATTAAAGATTTATACCCTTTCAGACATGTTTTCTCTCATTTTTAGCAAACCATAGCTCCTGCGTTTTTGCTGAGAGATGTTAAAGGTAAGGGAGTGGCTCATGTCTGTATTGTTTTGCTACGGTTTTTCAGCATCTAGAATCTCAAACACCAGAATTGTAGATTTTAAATACATTTATTCAGTTGGGTTTAAAAAAAATGCTGTAACAAAGGAAGCTGTGGGGCAATATTAGGGGTATTTACATTTTCTCACACATTGAAACAGGGCAAAAAAGAATCACACTTTTTTCACAATTGTATTGATTTTCAGGCTTGGATTATCTCCGCTTTATGCATGACTGGGCCTGGAGTTGAGTTCCATTCACTCTCTATACTAAAGTAATATTTAAAAGCCTCCATTCGGCACATTAACATTTGAATTGGAGATGGCTCAGCCTTGTCTCTAAATCCCAGTCCACTATTGTACTGTAGCTGTTGAACGGGTG